>NW_020644373.1:6813487-7073487 GCF_003573695.1 Papaver somniferum
AGAAAATATGAAGGAAGTCAAATTTCACTATAGAAGAAAGACGAAAGACCAAGCAGAACTAACCCAAATCCTAACAAATTTCAACTATCTTGAATCAATAGAAAGACAAAGCCAACACAAAAAGAAAGTGTTCATAAAAATGTTAATTTTATATACGTTAACTCAAAAAGTCTACACACTTCGTTATAAGTCGGAAATTGATTTCTGGGACTAAATTGTAAACTAGATAAACTCATCTTTAACTGAAAAAGTTTGAAAAATGTATTGTAATTACAAATAATATGTTCTAAGGCATTCCGTCTAGTAAAAAATTGCATTTCTATGTACGTTGATTCAAGAAAATATGAAGGAAGTCAAATTTCACAATAGAAGAAGGATGAAAGACCAAGAAGGACTAATCCAAATCCTAACAAATTTCATCTATCTTGGATCAAATAGAAACACAAAGCCTACACAAAAAGAAAGAGCTCATAAAAATGTTGAATTTTATATACTTTAACTCAAAAAAGTCTACACACTTCTTTATACGTCTGAAACTGATTTTTGTAACTTAAATGTAAACTAGATAAACTCATCGTTAAGAGAAAAAGTTTGAAAAATGTATTGTAATCGTAAATAATATGTTTTAAGCCATTACGTCTAGTAAAAATTGCATTTATATGTACGTTGATTCAAGAAAATATGAAGGAAGTCAAACTTCACAATATAAAAGGATGAAAGACCAGCACGAACTAATCCAAATTCTAACAAATTTCATCTATTTGAATCAAATTGAAAGACAAAGCCAATACAAACATAAAGAGTTCATAATAATGTTGAATTTTTTATACGTTAACTCATAAAAGTTTACACTCTTCGTTATAAGTCAGAAGTTGATTTCCGAGACTAAATTGTAAACTAGATAAACTCATCTTTATTAGAAATTTTTTGAAGAATGTATTGTAATCACAATTAATATGTTCTAATGCAGTACGTATAGTAAAAAATTGCATTTCTATGTACGTTGATTAAAAAATATATGAAGGAAGTCAAATTTCACTATAGAAGAAAGACGAAAGACCAAGCAGAACTAACCCAAATCCTAACAAATTTCAACTATCTTGAATCAAATAGAAAGACAAAGCCAACACAAAAAGAAAGTGTTCATAAAAATGTTAATTTTATATACGTTAACTCAAAAAGTCTACACACTTCGTTATAAGTCGGAAATTGATTTCTGGGACTAAATTGTAAACTAGATAAACTCATCTTTAACAGAAAAAGTTTGAAAAATGTATTGTAGTTACAAATAATATGTTCAAAGGCAATACGTCTAGTAAAAATTGCAGTTCTATGTACGTTGATTCAAGAAAATATGAAGGAAGTCAAATTTCACTATAGAAGAAAGACGAAAGACCAAGCAGAACTAACCAAATCCTAACGAATTTCAACTATCTTGAATTAAATAGAAAGACAAAGCCAACACAAAAAGAAAGTGTTCATAAAAATGTTGAATTTTATATACGTTAACTCAAATATTCTACACACTTCATTATAAGTCGAAAATTGATTTCTGAGACTAAATTGTAAACTAGATAAACTCATCTTTAAACGAAAAAGTTTGAAAAATGTATTGTAATTACAATTAATATGTTCTAAAGCATTACTTCTAGTAAAAATTGCATTTCTATGTAATGATGATTCAAGAAAATATGAAGGAAGTCAAATTTCACAATATAAAAAGAGAAAGACCAGCCAGAACTAATCCAAATTCTAACAAATTTCATCTATTTGAATCAAATTGAAAGACAAAGCCAATACAAACATAAAGAGTTCATAAAAATGTTGAATTTTTTATACGTTAACTCATAAAAGTATACACTCTTCGTTATAAGTCAGAAGTTGATTTCTGAAACTAAATTGTAAACTTGATAAACTCATCTTTAACAGAAAAATTTTGAAAAATGTATTGTAATCACAAATAATATGTTCTAAGGCATTACGTCTAGTAAAAATTGCATTTATATGTACGTTGATTAAAAAATATATGAAGGAAGTCAAATTTCATTATAGAAGAAAGACGAAAGACCAAGCAGAACAAACCCAAATCCGAACAAATTTCAACTATCTTGAATTAAATAGAAAGACAAAGCCAACACAAAAAGAAAGTGTTCATAAAAATGTTGAATTTTATATACGTTAACTCAAAAATTCTACACACTTCATTATAAGTCGAAAATTGATTTCTGAGACTAAATTGTAAACTAGATAAACTCATCTTTAAACGAAAAAGTTTGAAAAATGTATTGTAATTACAATTAATATGTTCTAAGGCAATACGTCTAGTAAAAATTGCATTTCTATGTATGTTGATTCAAGAAAATATGAAGGAAGTCAAATTTCACAATAGAAGAAGGATGAAAGACCAAGAAGAACTAATCCAAATCCTAACAAATTTCATCTATCTTGAATCAAATAGAAAGACAAAGCCAACACAAAAAGAAATAGTTCATAAAAATGTTGAGTTTTATATACGTTAACTCAAAAAAGTCTACACACTTCGTTATGCATCTGAAATTGATTTCTGAGACTAAATTGTAAACTAGATAAACTCATCTTTAACATAAAAAGTTTGAAAAATGTATTGTAATCACAAATAATATGTTCTAAAGTATTACGTCTAGTAAAAATTGCATTTCTATGTACGTTGATTCAAGAAAATATGAAGGAAGTCAAATTTCACAATAGAAGAAGGATAAAAGCCCAGGCAGAACTAATCCAAATTCCAACAAATTCCATCTATTTGAATCAAATTGAAAGACAAAGCCAATACAAAAATAAAAAAATTAATAAAAATATTAGATTTTTTATACGTTAACTCAAAAAAGTCTACACTCTTCGTTATAAGTCGGAAGTTGATTTCTGAGACTATATTGTAAAGGAGATAAACTCATATTTAACAGAAAAAGTTTTAAAAATGTATTGTAATTACAATGAATATGTTCTAAGGTAATACGTCTAGTAAAAATTGAATTTCTATGTACGTTGATTCAAGAAAATATGAAGGAAGTCAAATTTCACAATAGAAGAAGGATGAAAGACCAATAAGATCTATTCCAAATCCTAACAAATTTCATCTATCTTGAATCAAATAGAAAGACAAAGCCAACACAAAAAGAAAGAGTTCATAAAATGTTGAATTTTATATACGTCAACTCAAAAAACTCTACACTCTTCGGTATAAGTCGGAAATTGATTTCTGAGACAAATTGTAAACTAGATAAACTCATCTTTGACAGTAAGATTTTTGAAAAATGTATTGTAATCACAATTAATATGTTCTAAGGCAGTACGAATAGTAAAAATTGCATTTCTATGTACGTTGATTAAAAAATATATGAAGGAAGTCAAATTTCACTATAGAAGAAAGACGAAAGACCAAGCAGAACTAACCCAAATCCTAACAAATTTCAACTATCATGAATCAAATAGAAAGACAAAGCCAACACAAAAAGAAAGTGTTCATAAAAATGTTGAATTTTATATACGTTAACTCAAAAATTCTACACACTTCATTATAAGTCGGAAATTGATTTCTGAGACTAAATTGTAAACTAGATAAACTCATCTTTAAACGAAAAAGTTTGAAAAATGTATTGTAATTACAATTAATATGTTCAAAGGCAATACGTCTAGTAAAAATTGCATTTCTATGTACGTTGATTCAAGAAAATAGGAAGGAAGTCAAATTTCACTATAGAAGAAAGACGAAAGACCAAGCAGAACTAACCCAAATCCTAACAAATTTCAACTATCTTGAATCAAATAGAAAGACAAAGCCAACACAAAAAGAAAGTGTTCATAAAAATGTTAATTTTATATACGTTAACTCAAAAAGTATACACATTTCGTCATAAGTCGGAAATTGATTTCTGGGACTAAATTGCAAACTAGATAAACTCATCTTTAACAGAAAAAGTGAAAAATGTATTGTAATTACAAATAATATGTTCAAAGGAAATACGGCTAGTAAAATGCATATCTATGTACGTTGATTCAAGAAAATATGAAGGAAGTCAAATTTCACTATAGAAGAAAGACGAAAGACCAAGCAGAACTAACCCAAATCCTAACAAATTTCAACTATCTTGAATCAAATAGAAAGATAAAGCCAACATAAAAAGAAAGTGTACATAAAAATGTTAATTTTATATACGTTAACTCAAAAACTCTACACACTTCTTTATACGTCTGAAACTGATTTCTGTAACTTAATTGTAAACTAGATAAACTCATCTTTAAGAGAAAAAGTTTGAAAAATGTATTGTAATCGCAAATAATATGTTTTAAGGCATTAAATCTAGTAAAAATTGCATTTCTATGTATGATGATTCAAGAAAGTATGAAGGAAGTCAAATTTCACAATATAAAAGGATGAAAGACCAGCCAGAACTAATCCAAATTCTAACAAATTTCATCTATTTGAATCGAATTGAAAGACAAAGCCAATACAAACATAAAGAGTTCATAAAAATGTTGAATTTTTTATAAGTTAACTCATAAAAGTCTACACTCTTCGTTATAAGTCAGAAGTTGATTTCTGAGACTAAATTGTAAACTAGATAAACTCATCTTTATTAGAAAATTTTTGAAAAATGTATTCTAATTACAATTAATATGTTCTAAGGCAGTACATATAGTAAAAATTGCATTTCTATGTACGTTGATTAAAAAATATTTGAAGGAAGTCAAATTTCACTATAGAAGAAAGACGAAAGACCAAGCAGAACTAACCCAAATCCTAACAAATTTCAACTATCTTGAATCAAATAGAAACACAAAGCCAACACAAAAAGAAAGTGTTCATAAAAATGTTGAATTTTATATACGTTAACTCAAATATTCTACACACTTCGTTATAAGTCGGATATTGATTTCTGAGACTAAATTGTAAACTAGATAAACTCATCTTTAAACGAAAAAGTTTGAAAAATGTATTGTAATTACAATTAATATGTTCTAAGGCAATACTTCTAATAAAAATTGCATTTCTATGTACGTTGATTCAAGAAAATATGAAGGAAGTCAAATTTCACAATAGAAGAAGGATGAAAGACCAAGAAGAACTAATCCAAATCCTAACAGATTTCATCTATCTTGAATCAAATAGAAAGACAAAGCCAACACAAAAAGAAAGAGTTCATAAAAATGTTGAGTTTTATATACGTTAACTCAAAAAAGTCTACACACTTCGATACCAATGAAATTGATTTCTGAAACTAAATTGTAAATTGGATAAACTCATCTTTAACAGCAAAAGTTTGAAAAATGTATTGTAATCACAAATAATATGTTCTAAGGCATTACGTCTAGTAAAAATTGCATTTATATGTACGTTGATTAAAAAATATATGAAGGAAGTCAAATTTCACTATAGAAGAAAGACGAAAGACCAAGCAGAACTAACCCAAATCCTAACAAATTTCAACTATCTTGAATCAAATAGAAAGACAAAGCCAACACAAAAAGAAAGTGTTCATAAAAATGTTGAATTTTATATACGTTAACTCAAAAATTCTACACACTTCATTATAAGTCGGAAATTGATTTCTGAGACTAAATTGTAAACTAGATAAACTCATCTTTAAACGAAAAAGTTTGAAAAATGTATTGTAATTACAATTAATATGTTTTAAGGCAATACGTCTAGTAAAAATTCCATTTCTATGTACGTTGATTCACGAAAATATGAAGGAAGTCAAATTTTACAATAGAAGAAGGATGAAAGACCAATAAGATCTAATCCAAATCCTAACAAATTTCATCTATCTTGAATCAAATAGAAATACAAAGCCAACACAAAAAGAAAGAGTTCATAAAATGTTGAATTTTATATACGTTAACTCAAAAAACTCTACACTCTTCGGTATAAGTCGGAAATTGATTTCTGAGACAAATTGTAAACTAGATAAACTCATCTTTGACAGTACAATTTTTGAAAAATGTATTGTAATCACAATTAATATGTTCTAAGGCAGTACGAATAGTAAAAATTGCATTTCTATGTACGTTGATTTAAGAAAATATGAAGGAAGTCAAATTTCACAATAGAAGAAGGATAAAAGCCTAGGCAGAACTAATCCAAATTCCAACAAATTTCATCTAGTTGAATCAAATTGAAAGAGAAAGCCAATACAAAAATAAAAAATTCATAAAAATGTTAGATTTTTTATACGTTAACTCAAAAAAGTCTACACTCTTCGTTATAAGTCGGAAATTGATTTCTGAGACTAAATTGTAAACTAGATAAACTCATCTTTAATAGAAAAAGTTTGAAAAATGTATTGTAATCACAAATAATATGTTCTAAGGCATTACGTCTAGTAATAATTGCATTTATATGTACGTTGATTAAAAAATATATGAAGGAAGTCAAATTTCACTATAGATGAAAGACGAAAGACCAAGCAGAACTAACCCAAATCCTAAAAAATTTCAACTATCTTGAATCAAATAGAAAGACAAAGACAACAAAAAAATAAAGTGTTCATAAAAAGGTTGAATTTTATATACGTTAACTCAAAAATTCTACACACTTCGTTATAAGTCGGAAATTGATTTCTGAGACTAAATTGTAAACTAGATAAACTCATCTTTAAACGAAAAAGTTTGAAAAATGTATTGTAATTACAAATAATATGTTGTAAGGAAATACGTCTAGTAAAAATTGCATTTTTATGTACGTTGATTCAAGAAAATATGAAGGAAGTCAAATTTCACAATAGAAGAAGGATGAAAGACCAAGAAGAACTAATCCAAATCCTAACAAATTTCATCTATCTTGTATCAAATAGAAAGACAAAGCCAACACAAAAAGAAAGAGTTCATAAAAATGTTGAGTTTTATATACGTTAACTCAAAAAAGTCTACACACTTCGATATACATATGAAATTGATTTCTGAAACTAAATTGTAAACTGGATAAACTCATCTTTAACAGAAAAAGTGTGAAAAATGTATTGTAATCACAATTAATATGTTCTAAGGCAGTATGTCTAGTAAAAATTGCATTTCTATGTACGTTGATTCATGAATATATGAAGGAAGTCAAATTTTACTATAGAAGAAGGGCGAAAGACCAAGCAAAACTAATCCAAATCCTAAGAAATTTCATCTATCTTGAACCAAATAGAAAGAAAAAGCCAACACAAAAAGAAAGTGTTCATAAAAATGTTGATTTTTATATACGTTAACTCAAAAAGTCTACACACTTCGTTATAAGTCGGAAATTGATTTCTAAGACTAAATTGTAAACTAGATAAACTCATCTTTAACAGAAAAAGTTTGAAAAATTTATTGTAATTACAAATAATATGTTCTAAGGAATTACGTCTAGTAAAAATTGCATTTCTATGTACGTTGATTCAAGAAAATACGAAGGAGGTCAAATTTCACAATATAAGAAGGATGAAAGACTAGCCAGAACTAATCCAAATTCTAACAAATTTCATCTATTTGAATCAAATTGAAAGACAAATCCAATACAAACCTAAAGAGTTCATAAAAATGTTGAACTTTTTATACGTTAACTCAAAAAAGTCTACACTCTTCGTTATAAGTCGGAAGTTGATTTCTGAGACTAAATTGTAAACTAGATAAACTCATCTTTAACATAAAAAGTTTGAAAAATGTATTGTAATCACAAATAATATGTTCTAAGGCAGTATATCTAGTAAAAATTGCATTTATATGTACGTTGATTAAAAAATATATGAAGGAAGTCAAATTTCACTATAGAAGAAAGACGAAAGACCAAGCAGAACTAACCCAAATCCTAACAAATTTCAACTATATTGAATCAAATAGAAAGACAAAGCCAACACAAAAAGAAAGTGTTCATAAAAATGTTGAATTTTATATACGTTAACTCAAAAATTCTACACACTTCATTATAAGTCGGAAATTGATTTCTGAGACTAAATTGTAAACTAGATAAACTCATCTTTAACAAAAAAAGTTTGAAAAATGTATTGTAATTACAAATAATATGTTCTAAGGCATTCCGTCTAGTAAAAATTGTATTTCTATGTACGTTGATTCAAGAAAATATGAAGGAAGTCAAATTTCACAATAAAAGAAGGATGAAAGACCAAGAAGAACTAATCCAAATCCCAACAAATTTCATCTATCTTGAATCAAATAGAAAGACAAAGCCTACACAAAAAGAAAGAGGTCCTACAAATGTTGTATTTTATATACGTTAACTTAAAAAAGTCTACACACTTCTTTATACGTCTGAAATTGATTCCTGAAACTTAATTGTAAACTAGATAAACTCATCTTTGAGAGAAAAAGTTTGAATAATGTATTGTAATCACAAATAATATGTTTTAAGGCATTACGTCTAGTAAAAATTGCATTTCTATGTACGTTTATTCAAGAAAATATGAAGGAAGTCAAATTTCACAATATAAGAAGGATGAAAGACCAGCCAGATTTAATCCAAATTTCAACAAATTTTATCTATTTGAATCAAATTGAAAGACAAAACCAATACAAACATAAAGAGTTCATAAAAATGTTGAATTTTTTATACGTTAACTCAAAAAAGTATACACTCTTCGCTATAAGTCAGAAGTTGATTTCTGAGACTAAATTGTAAACTAGATAAACTCATCTTTAACAGAAAGTTTTTGAAAAATATATTGTAATCACAATTAATATGTTCTAAGGCAGTACGTATAGTAAAAATTGCATTTCTATGTACGTTGATTCAAAAATATATGAAGGAAGTAAAATTTCACTATAGAAGAAAGACGAAAGACCAAGCAGAACTAACCCAAATCCTAACAAATTTCAACTATCTTGAATCAAATAGAAAGACAAAGCCAACACAAAAAGAAAGTGTTCATAAAAACGTTGAATTTTATATACGTTAACTCAAAAATTCTACACACTTCGTTATAAGTCAGAAATTGATTTCTGAGACTAAATTATAACTAGATAAACTCATCTTTAACAGAAAAAGTTTGAAAAAAATATTGTAATTACAATTAATATGTTCTTAGGCAATACGTCTAGTAAAATTACATTTCTATGTACGTTGATTCAAGAAAATATGAAGGAAGTCAAATTTCACAATAGAAGAAGGATGAAAGACCAAGAAAAACTAATCCAAATCCTAACTAATTTCATCAATCTTGAATCAAATAAAAAGACAAAGCCAACACAAAAAGAAAGTGTTCATAAAAATGTTGAGTTTTATATACGTTAACTAAAAAAAGTCTACACACTTCGATATACATCTGAAATTGATCTCTGAAACTAAATTGTAAACTGGATAAACTCATCTTTAACATAAAAAGTTTGAAAAATGTATTGTAATCACAAATAATATGTTCTAAGGCAGTATGTCTAGTAAAAATTGCATTTATATGTACGTTGATTAAAAAATATATGAAGGAAGTCAAATTTCACTATAGAAGAAAGACGAAAGACCAAGCAGAACTAACCCAAATCCTAACAAATTTCAACTATATTGAATCAAATAGAAAGACAAAGCCAACACAAAAAGAAAGTGTTCATAAAAATGTTGAATTTTATATACGTTAACTCAAAAATTCTACACACTTCATTATAAGTCGGAAATTGATTTCTGAGACTAAATTGTAAACTAGATAAACTCATCTTTAACAAAAAAAGTTTGAAAAATGTATTGTAATTACAAATAATATGTTCTAAGGCATTCCGTCTAGTAAAAATTGTATTTCTATGTACGTTGATTCAAGAAAATATGAAGGAAGTCAAATTTCACAATAAAAGAAGGATGAAAGACCAAGAAGAACTAATCCAAATCCCAACAAATTTCATCTATCTTGAATCAAATAGAAAGACAAAGCCTACACAAAAAGAAAGAGGTCCTACAAATGTTGTATTTTATATACGTTAACTTAAAAAAGTCTACACACTTCTTTATACGTCTGAAATTGATTCCTGAAACTTAATTGTAAACTAGATAAACTCATCTTTGAGAGAAAAAGTTTGAATAATGTATTGTAATCACAAATAATATGTTTTAAGGCATTACGTCTAGTAAAAATTGCATTTCTATGTACGTTTATTCAAGAAAATATGAAGGAAGTCAAATTTCACAATATAAGAAGGATGAAAGACCAGCCAGATTTAATCCAAATTTCAACAAATTTTATCTATTTGAATCAAATTGAAAGACAAAACCAATACAAACATAAAGAGTTCATAAAAATGTTGAATTTTTTATACGTTAACTCAAAAAAGTATACACTCTTCGCTATAAGTCAGAAGTTGATTTCTGAGACTAAATTGTAAACTAGATAAACTCATCTTTAACAGAAAGTTTTTGAAAAATATATTGTAATCACAATTAATATGTTCTAAGGCAGTACGTATAGTAAAAATTGCATTTCTATGTACGTTGATTCAAAAATATATGAAGGAAGTAAAATTTCACTATAGAAGAAAGACGAAAGACCAAGCAGAACTAACCTAAATCTTTACAAATTTCAACTATCTTGAATCAAATAGAAAGACAAAGCCAACACAAAAAGAAAGTGTTCATAAAAATGTTGAATTTTATATATGTTAACTCAAAAAGTCTACACACTTTGTTATAAGTCGGAAATTGATTTCTGAGACTAAATTATAAACTAGATAAATTCATCTTTAACAGAAAAAAGTTTGAAAAATATATTGTAATCACAAATAATACGTTCTAAGGCTTTACGTCTAGTAAAAATTGCATTTCTATGTACGTTGATTCAAGAAAATATGAAGGAAGTCAAATTTCACAATATAAGAAGGATGAAAGACCATCCAGAAGTAATCCAAATTCTAACAAATTTCATCAATTTGAATCAAATTGAAAGACAAAGCCAATACAAAAATAAAGAGTTCATAAAAATGTTGAATTTTTTACACGTTAACTCAAAAAATTCTACACTCTTCGTTATAAGTCGGAAGTTGATTTCTGAGACTAAATTGTAAACTAGATAAACTCATCTTTAACAGAAATTTTTTGAAAAATGTATTGTAATCACAATTATCATGTTCTAAGGCAGTACGTATAGTAAAAATTGCATTTCTATGTACGTTGATAAAAAAATAGATGAAAGAAGTCAAATTTCACTATAGAAGAAAGACGAAAGACCAAGCAGAACTAACCCAAATCCTAACAAATTTCAACTATCTTGAATCAAATAGAAAGACAAAGCCAACACAAAAAGAAAGTGTTCATAAAAATGTTGAATTTTATATACGTTAACTCACAAATTCTACACACTTCGTTATAAGTCAGAAATTGATTTCTGAGACTAAATTGTAAACTAGATAAACTCATCTTTAACAGAAAAAGTTTGAAAAACATATTGTAATTACAATTAATATGTTCTTAGGCAATACGTCTAGTAAAATTACATTTCTATGTACGTTGATTCAAGAAAATATGAAGGAAGTCAAATTTCACAATAGAAGAAGGATGAAAGACCAAGAAAAATTAATCCAAATCCTAACAAATTTCATCTATCTTGAATCAAATAGAAAGACAAAGCCAACACAAAAAGAAAGAGTTCATAAAAATGTTGAGTTTTATATACGTTAACTCAAAAAAGTCTACACACTTCGATATACATCTGAAATTGATTTCTGAAACTAAATTGTAAACTGGATAAACTCATCTTTAACAGGAAAAGTTTGAAAAATGTATTGTAATCACAAATAATATGTTCTAAGGCAGTATGCCCAGTAAAAATTGCATTTCTATGTACGTTGATTCATGAATATATGAAGGAAGTCAAATTTCACTATAGAAGAAGGACGAAAGACCAAGAAAAACTAATCCAAATCCTAAAAAATTTCATCTATCTTGAACCAAATAGAAAGACAAAGCAAACACAAAAAGAAAGTGTTCATAAAAATGTTGAATTTTATATACGTTAACTCAAAAAGTATACACACTTCGTTATAAGTCGGAAATTGATTTCTGAGACTAAATTGTAAACTAGATAAACTCATCTTTAACAGAAATAGTTCGAAAAATGTATTGTAATTACAAATAATATGTTCTAAGGCATTCCGTCTAGTAAAAATTGCATTTCTATGTACGTTGATTCAAGAAAATATGAAGGAAGTCAAATTTCACAATAAAAGAAGGATGAAAGAACAAGAAGAACTAATCCAAATCCTAACAAATTTCATCTATCTTGAATCAAATAGAAAGACAAAGCCAACACAAAAAGAAAGAGTTCATAAAAATGTTGTATTTTATATACGTTAACTCATAAAAGTCTACACTCTTCGTTATAAGTCGGAAGTTGATTTCTGAGACTAAATTGTAAACTAGATAAATTCATCTTTAACAGAAAAAAGTTTGAAAAATATATTGTAATCACAAATAATATGTTCTAAGGCTTTACGTCTAGTAAAAATTGCATTTCTATGTACGTTGATTCAAGAAAATATGAAGGAAGTCAAATTTCTCAATATAAGAAGGATGAAATACCATCGAGAAGTAATCCAAATTCTAACAAATTTCATCTATTTGAATCAAATTGAAAGACAAAGCCAATACAAAAATAAAGAGTTCATAAAAATGTTGAATTTTTTATACGTTAACTCAAAAAAGTCTACACTCTTCGTTATAAGTCGGAAGTTGATTTCTGAGACTAAATTGTAAACTAGATAAACTCATCTTTAAATGAAAAAGTTTGAAAAATGTATTGTAATCACAATTAATATGTTCTAAGGCAGTACGTCTAGTAAAAATTGCATTTCTATGTACGTTAATTCAAGAATATATGAAGGAAGTCAAATTTCACAATAGAAGAAGGATGAAAGACCAAGCAGAACTAATCCAAATCCTAACAAATTTCATCTATATTGAATCAAATAGAAAGACAAAGCCAACACACAAAGAAAGAGTTCATAAAATGTTGAATTTTATATACGTTAACTCAAAAAAATCAACAAACCTCGGTATAAGTCGGAAATTGATTTCTGAGACAAATTGTAAACTAGATAAACTCATCTTTAACAGAAAATTTTTGAAAAATGTATTGTAATCACAATTAATATGTTCTAAGGCAGTACGTATAGTAAAAATTGCATTTCTATGTACGTTGATTAAAAAATAGATGAAAGTAGTCAAATTTCACTATAGAAGAGAGACGAAAGACCAAGCAGAACTAACCCAAATCCTAACAAATTTCAACTATCTTGAATCAAATAGAAAGACAAAGCCAACACAAAAAGAAAGTGTTCATAAAAATGTTGAATTTTATATACGTTAACTCAAAAATTCTACACACTTCGTTATAAGTCAAAAATTGATTTCTGAGACTAAATTATAACTAGATAAACTCATCTTTAACAGAAAAAGTTTGAAAAACATATTGTAATTACAATTAATATGTTCTTAGGCAATACGTCTAGTAAAATTGCATTTCTATGTACGTTGATTCAAGAAAATATGAAGGAAGTCAAATTTCACAATAGAAGAAGGATGAAAGACCAAGAAAAACTAATCCAAATCCTAACAAATTTCATCAATCTTGAATCAAATAAAAAGACAAAGCCAACACAAAAAGAAAGTGTTCATAAAAATGTTGAGTTTTATATACGTTAACTAAAAAAAGTCTACACACTTCGATATACATCTGAAATTGATTTCTGAAACTAAATTGTAAACTGGATAAACTCATCTTTAACATAAAAAGTTTGAAAAATGTATTGTAATCACAAATAATATGTTCTAAGGCAGTATGTCTAGTAAAAATTGCATTTATATGTACGTTGATTAAAAAATATATGAAGGAAGTCAAATTTCACTATAGAAGAAAGACGAAAGACCAAGCAGAACTAACCCAAATCCTAACAAATTTCAACTATATTGAATCAAATAGAAAGACAAAGCCAACACAAAAAGAAAGTGTTCATAAAAATGTTGAATTTTATATACGTTAACTCAAAAATTCTACACACTTCATTATAAGTCGGAAATTGATTTCTGAGACTAAATTGTAAACTAGATAAACTCATCTTTAACAAAAAAAGTTTGAAAAATGTATTGTAATTACAAATAATATGTTCTAAGGCATTCCGTCTAGTAAAAATTGTATTTCTATGTACGTTGATTCAAGAAAATATGAAGGAAGTCAAATTTCACAATAAAAGAAGGATGAAAGACCAAGAAGAACTAATCCAAATCCCAACAAATTTCATCTATCTTGAATCAAATAGAAAGACAAAGCCTACACAAAAAGAAAGAGGTCCTACAAATGTTGTATTTTATATACGTTAACTTAAAAAAGTCTACACACTTCTTTATACGTCTGAAATTGATTCCTGAAACTTAATTGTAAACTAGATAAACTCATCTTTGAGAGAAAAAGTTTGAATAATGTATTGTAATCACAAATAATATGTTTTAAGGCATTACGTCTAGTAAAAATTGCATTTCTATGTACGTTGATTCAAGAAAATATGAAGGAAGTCAAATTTCACAATATAAGAAGGATGAAAGACCAGCCAGATTTAATCCAAATTTCAACAAATTTTATCTATTTGAATCAAATTGAAAGACAAAGCCAATACAAACATAAAGAGTTCATAAAAATGTTGAATTTTTTATACGTTAACTCAAAAAAGTATACACTCTTCGCTATAAGTCAGAAGTTGATTTCTGAGACTAAATTGTAAACTAGATAAACTCATCTTTAACAGAAAGTTTTTGAAAAATATATTGTAATCACAATTAATATGTTCTAAGGCAGTACGTATAGTAAAAATTGCATTTCTATGTACGTTGATTCAAAAATATATGAAGGAAGTAAAATTTCACTATAGAAGAAAGACGAAAGACCAAGCAGAACTAACCTAAATCTTTACAAATTTCAACTATCTTGAATCAAATAGAAAGACAAAGCCAACACAAAAAGAAAGTGTTCATAAAAATGTTGAATTTTATATATGTTAACTCAAAAAGTCTACACACTTTGTTATAAGTCGGAAATTGATTTCTGAGACTAAATTATAAACTAGATAAATTCATCTTTAACAGAAAAAAGTTTGAAAAATATATTGTAATCACAAATAATACGTTCTAAGGCTTTACGTCTAGTAAAAATTGCATTTCTATGTACGTTGATTCAAGAAAATATGAAGGAAGTCAAATTTCACAATATAAGAAGGATGAAAGACCATCCAGAAGTAATCCAAATTCTAACAAATTTCATCAATTTGAATCAAATTGAAAGACAAAGCCAATACAAAAATAAAGAGTTCATAAAAATGTTGAATTTTTTACACGTTAACTCAAAAAATTCTACACTCTTCGTTATAAGTCGGAAGTTGATTTCTGAGACTAAATTGTAAACTAGATAAACTCATCTTTAACAGAAATTTTTTGAAAAATGTATTGTAATCACAATTATCATGTTCTAAGGCAGTACGTATAGTAAAAATTGCATTTCTATGTACGTTGATAAAAAAATAGATGAAAGAAGTCAAATTTCACTATAGAAGAAAGACGAAAGACCAAGCAGAACTAACCCAAATCCTAACAAATTTCAACTATCTTGAATCAAATAGAAAGACAAAGCCAACACAAAAAGAAAGTGTTCATAAAAATGTTGAATTTTATATACGTTAACTCACAAATTCTACACACTTCGTTATAAGTCAGAAATTGATTTCTGAGACTAAATTGTAAACTAGATAAACTCATCTTTAACAGAAAAAGTTTGAAAAACATATTGTAATTACAATTAATATGTTCTTAGGCAATACGTCTAGTAAAATTACATTTCTATGTACGTTGATTCAAGAAAATATGAAGGAAGTCAAATTTCACAATAGAAGAAGCATGAAAGACCAAGAAAAATTAATCCAAATCCTAACAAATTTCATCTATCTTGAATCAAATAGAAAGACAAAGCCAACACAAAAAGAAAGAGTTCATAAAAATGTTGAGTTTTATATACGTTAACTCAAAAAAGTCTACACACTTCGATATACATCTGAAATTGATTTCTGAAACTAAATTGTAAACTGGATAAACTCATCTTTAACAGGAAAAGTTTGAAAAATGTATTGTAATCACAAATAATATGTTCTAAGGCAGTATGCCCAGTAAAAATTGCATTTCTATGTACGTTGATTCATGAATATATGAAGGAAGTCAAATTTCACTATAGAAGAAGGACGAAAGACCAAGAAAAACTAATCCAAATCCTAACAAATTTCATCTATCTTGAACCAAATAGAAAGACAAAGCAAACACAAAAAGAAAGTGTTCATAAAAATGTTGAATTTTATATACGTTAACTCAAAAAGTATACACACTTCGTTATAAGTCGGAAATTGATTTCTGAGACTAAATTGTAAACTAGATAAACTCATCTTTAACAGAAATAGTTCGAAAAATGTATTGTAATTACAAATAATATGTTCTAAGGCATTCCGTCTAGTAAAAATTGCATTTCTATGTACGTTGATTCAAGAAAATATGAAGGAAGTCAAATTTCACAATAAAAGAAGGATGAAAGAACAAGAAGAACTAATCCAAATCCTAACAAATTTCATCTATCTTGAATCAAATAGAAAGACAAAGCCAACACAAAAAGAAAGAGTTCATAAAAATGTTGTATTTTATATACGTTAACTCATAAAAGTCTACACTCTTCGTTATAAGTCGGAAGTTGATTTCTGAGACTAAATTGTAAACTAGATAAATTCATCTTTAACAGAAAAAAGTTTGAAAAATATATTGTAATCACAAATAATATGTTCTAAGGCTTTACGTCTAGTAAAAATTGCATTTCTATGTACGTTGATTCAAGAAAATATGAAGGAAGTCAAATTTCTCAATATAAGAAGGATGAAATACCATCGAGAAGTAATCCAAATTCTAACAAATTTCATCTATTTGAATCAAATTGAAAGACAAAGCCAATACAAAAATAAAGAGTTCATAAAAATGTTGAATTTTTTATACGTTAACTCAAAAAAGTCTACACTCTTCGTTATAAGTCGGAAGTTGATTTCTGAGACTAAATTGTAAACTAGATAAACTCATCTTTAAATGAAAAAGTTTGAAAAATGTATTGTAATCACAATTAATATGTTCTAAGGCAGTACGTCTAGTAAAAATTGCATTTCTATGTACGTTAATTCAAGAATATATGAAGGAAGTCAAATTTCACAATAGAAGAAGGATGAAAGACCAAGCAGAACTAATCCAAATCCTAACAAATTTCATCTATATTGAATCAAATAGAAAGACAAAGCCAACACACAAAGAAAGAGTTCATAAAATGTTGAATTTTATATACGTTAACTCAAAAAAATCAACAAACCTCGGTATAAGTCGGAAATTGATTTCTGAGACAAATTGTAAACTAGATAAACTCATCTTTAACAGAAAATTTTTGAAAAATGTATTGTAATCACAATTAATATGTTCTAAGGCAGTACGTATAGTAAAAATTGCTTTTCTATGTACGTTGATTCAAAAATATATGAAGGAAGTAAAATTTCACTATAGAAGAAAGACGAAAGACCAAGCAGAACTAACCCAAATCTTAACAAATTTCAACTATCTTGAATCAAATAGAAAGACAAAGCCAACACAAAAAGAAAGTGTTCATACAAATGTTGAATTTTATATATGTTAACTCAAAAAAGTCTACACTCTTCGATATAAGTCGGAAGTTGATTTCTGAGACTAAATTGTAAACTAGATAAACTCAACTTTAACAGAAAAAGTTTGAAAAATGTATTGTAATCACAATTAATATGTTCTAAGGCAGTACGTCTAGTAAAAATTGCATTTGTATGTACGTTAATTCAAGAATATATGAAGGAAGTCAAATTTCACAATAGAAGAAGGATGAAAGACCAAGCAGAACTAATCCAAATCCTAACAAATTTCATCTATATTGAATCAAATAGAAAGACAAAGCCAACACAAAAAGAAAGAGTTCATAAAATGTTGAATTTTATATACGTTAACTCAAAAAACTCAACAAACTTCGGTATAAGTCGGAAATTGATTTCTGAGACAAATTGTAAACTAGATAAACTCATCTTTAACATAAAAATTTTAAAAAATGTATTGTAATCACAATTAATATGTTCTAAGGCAGTACGTATAGTAAAAATTGCATTTCTATGTACGTTGATTCAAAAATATATGAAGGAAGTAAAATTTCACTATAGAAGAAAGACGAAAGACAAGCAGAACTAACCCAAACCTTAACAAATTTCAACTATCTTGAATCAAATAGAAAGACAAAGCCAACACAAAAAGAAAGTGTTCATAAAAATGTTGAATTTTATATATGTTAACTCAAAAAGTCTACACACTTCGTTATAAGTTAGAAATTGATTTGTGAGACTAAATTATAAACTATATAAATTCATCTTTAACAGAAAAAAGTTTGAAAAATATATTGTAATCAAAATTAATATGTTCTAAGGCAGTACGTCTAGTAAAAATTGTTTTTCTATGTACGTTAATTCAAGAATATATGAAGGAAGTCAAATTTCACAATAGAAGAAGGATGAAAGACCAAGCAGAACTAATCCAAATCCTAACAAATTTCATCTATATTGAATCAAATAGAAAGTCAAAGCCAACACAAAAAGAAAGAGTTCATAAAATGTTGAATTTTATATACGTTAACTCAAAAATTATACACACTTCGTTATAAGTCAGAAATTGATTTCTGAGACTAAATTGTAAACTAGATAAACTCATCTTTAACAGAAAAAGTTTGAAAATGTATTGTAATTACAATTAATATGTTCTTAGGCAATACGTCTAGTAAAATTGCATTTCTATGTACGTTGATTCAAGAAAATATGAAGGAAGTCAAATTTCACAATAGAATAAGGATGAAAGACCAAGAAAAACTAATCCAAATCCTAACAAATTTCATCTATCTTGAATCAAATAGAAAGACAAAGCCAACACAAAAAGAAAGAGTTCATAAAAATGTTGAGTTTTATATACGTTAACTCAAAAAAGTCTACACACTTCGATATACATCTGAAATTGATTTCTGAAACTAAATTGTAAACTGGATAAACTCATCTTTAACATAAAAAGTTTGAAAAATGTATTGTAATCACAAATAATATGTTCTAAGGCAGTATGTCTAGTAAAAATTGCATTTCTATGTACGTTGATTCATGAATATATGAAGGAAGTCAAATTTCACTATAGAAGAAGGACGAAAGACCAAGCAAAACTAATCCAAATCCTAACAAATTTCATCTATCTTGAACCAAAAAGAAATACAAAGCCAACTAAAAAAGAAAGTGTTCATAAAAATGTTGAATTTTATATACGTTAACTCAAAAAGTCTACACACTTCGTTATAAGTCGGAAATTGATTTCCGAGACTAAATGGTAAACTAGCTAAATTCATCTTTAACATAAAAAGTTTGAAAAATATATTGTAATCACAAATAATATGTTCTAAGGCTTTACGTCTAGTAAAAATTGCATTTCTATGTACGTTGATTCAAGAAAATATGAAGGAAGTCAAATTTCACAATATAAGAAGGATGAAAGACCATCCAGAACTAATCCAAATTCTAACAAATTTCATCTATTTGAATCAAATTGAAAGACAAAGCCAATACAAAAATAAAGAGTTCATAAAAATGTTGAAATTTTTCTACGTTAACTTAAAAAAGTCTACACTCTTCGTTATAAGTCGGAAGTTGATTTCTGAGACTAAATTGTAAACTAGATAAACTCATCTTTAACAGAAAAAGTTTGAAAAATGTATTGTAATCACAATTAATATGTTCTAAGGCAGTACGTCTAGTAAAAAATGCATTTCTATGTACGTTGATTCAAGAAAATATGAAGGAAGTTAAATTTCAGAATAGAAGAAGGATAAAAGCACAGGCAGAACTAATCCAAATTCCAACAAATTTCATCTATTTGAATCAAATTGAAAGACAAAGCCAATACAAAAATAAAGAATTCATAAAAATGTTAGATTTTTTATACGTTAACTCAAAAAAGTCTACACTCTTCGTTATAAGTCGGAAGTTGATTTCTGAGACTAAATTGTAAACTAGATAAACTCATCTTTAACAGAAATTTTTTGAAAAATGTATTGTAATCACAATTAGTATGTTCTAAGGCTTTACGTCTAGTAAAAATTGCATTTCTATGTACGTTGATTCAAGAAAATATGAAGGAATTCAAATTTCACAATATACGAAGGATGAAAGACCATCTAGAACTAATCCAAATTCTAACAAATTTCATCTATTTGAATAAAATTGAAAGACAAAGCCAATACAAACATAAAGAGTTCATAAAAATGTTGAATTTTTTATGCGTTAACTCAAAAAAGTCTACACTCTTCGTTATAAGTCAGAGGTTGATTTCTGAGACTAAATTGTAAACTAGATAAACTCATCTTTAACAGAAATTTTTTGAAAATGTATTGTAATCACAAATAATATGTTCTAAGGCAGTACGTATAGTAAAAATTGCATTTCTATGTACGTTGATTAAAAAATATATGAAGGAAGTCAAATTTCACTATAGAAGAAAGACGAAAGACCAAGCAAAACTAACCCAAATCCTAACAAATTTCAACTATCTTGAATCAAATAGAAAGACAAAGCCAACACAAAAAGAAAGTGTTCATAAAAATGTTGAATTTTATATACGTTAACTCAAAAAGTCAACACACTTCGTTATATGTCGGAAATTGATTTCTGAGACTAAATTGTAAACTAGATAAACTCATCTTTAAACGAAAAAGTTTGAAAAATGTATTTTAATTACAATTAATATGTTCTAAGGCAATACGTCTAGTAAAAATTGCATTTCTATGTACGTTGATTCAAGAAAATATGAAGGAAGTCAAATTTCACAATAGAAGAAGGATGAAAGACCAAGAAGAACTAACCCAAATCCTAACAAATTTCAACTATATTGAATCAAATAGAAAGACAAAGCCAACAATAAAAGAAAGAGTTCATAAAAATGTTGAATTTTATATACATTAACTCAAAAAGTCTACACACTTCGTTATAAGTCGGAAATTGATTTCTGAGACTAAATTGTAAACTAGATAAACTCATCTTTAACAGAAAAAGTTTAAAAAATATATTGTAATTACAAATAATATGTTCTAAGGCATTCCGTCTAGTAAAATTTGTATTTCTATGTACGTTGATTCAAGAAAATATGAAGGAAGTCAAATTTCACAATAGAAGAAGGATGAAAGACCAAGAAGGACTAATCCAAATACTAACAAATTTCATCTATCTTGAATCAAATAGAAAGACAAAGCTTACACAAAAAGAAAGAGTTCATAAAAATGTTGAATTTTATATACGTTAACTGAAAAAAGTCTACACACTTCTTTATACGTCTGAAATTGATTTCTGAAACTTAATTGTAAACTAGATAAACTCATCTTTAAGAGAAAAAGTTTGAAAAATGTATTGTAATCACAAATAATATGTTTTAAGGCATTACGTCTAGTAAAAATTGCATTTCTATGTACGTTGATTCAAGAAAATATGAAGGAAGTCAAATTTCACAATATAAGAAGGATGAAAGACCAGCCAGAACTAATCCAAATTCTAACAAATTTCATCTATTTGAATCAAATTGAAAGACAAAGTCAATACAAAAACAAAGAGTTCATAAAAATGTTGATTTTTTATACGTTAACTCAAAAAATTCTACACTCTTCGTTATAAGTCAGAGGTTGATTTCTGAGACTAAATTGTAAACTAGATAAACTCATCTTTAACAGAAAATTTTTGAAAAATGTATTGTAATCACAATTAATATTTTCTAAGGCAGTACGTCTAATAAAAATTGCATTTCTATGTACGTTGATTAAAAAATATATGAAGGAAGTCAAATTTCACTATAGAAGAAAGACGAAAGACCAAGCAGAACTAATCCAAATCCTAACAAATTTCAACTATCTTGAATCAAATAGAAAGACAAAGCCAACACAAAAAGAAAGTGTTCATAAAAATGTTGAATTTTATATACGTTAACTCAAAAATTCTACACACGTCGTTATAAGTCGGAAATTGATTTCTGAGACTAAATTGTAAACTATATAAATTCATCTTTAAACAAAAAGTTTGAAAAATGTATTGTAATTACAATTAATATGTTCTAAGGCAATACTTATAGTAAAAATTACATTTCTATGAACGTTGATTCCAGAAAATATGAAGGAAGTCAAATTTCACAATAGAAGAAGGATGAAAGACCAAGAAGAACTAATCCAAATCCTAACAAATTTCATCTATCTTGAATCAAATAGAAAGACAAAGCCAACACAAACAGAAAGAGTTCATAAAAATGTTGAGTTTTATATACGTTAACTCAACAAAGTCTACATACTTCGATATACATATGAAATTGATTTCTGAAACTAAATTGTAAACTTGATAAACTCATCTTTAACAGAAAAAGTTTGAGAAATGTATTGTAATCACAATTAAAATGTTCTAAGGCAGTATGTCTAGTAAAAATTGCATTTCTATGTACGTACTTTCATGAATATATGAAGGAAGTCAAATTTCACTATAGAAGAAGGACGAAAGACCAAGCAAAACTAATCCAAATCCTAACAAATTTCATCTATCTTGAACCAAATAGGAAGACAAAGCCAACACAAAAAGAAAGTGTTCATAAAAATGTTCAATTTTATATATGTTAACTCAACAAGTCTACACACTTCGTTATAAGTCGGAAATTGATTTATGAGACTAAATTGTTAACTAGATAAACTCATCTTTAACAGAAAAAGTTTGAAAAATGTATTTTAATTACAATTAATATGTTCTTCGGCAATACGTCTAGTAAAATTTGCATTTCTATGTACGTTGATTCAAGAAATTATGAAGGAAGTCAAATTTCACAATAGAAGAAGGATGAAAGACCAAGCAGAACTAACCCAAATCTTAACAAATTTCAACTATCTTCAATCAAATAGAAAGACAAAGCCAACACAAAAAGAAAGTGTTCATAAAAATGTTGAATTTTATATACGTTAACTCAAAAAGTCTACACACTTCGTTATAAGTCGGAAATTGATTTCTGAGACTAAATTATAAACTAGATAAATTCATCTTTAACAGAAAAAGTGTAATCACAAATAATATGTTCTAAGGCTTTACGTCTAGTAAAAATTGCATTTCTATGTACGTTGATTCAAGAAAATATGAAGGAAGTCAAATTTCACAATATAAGAAGGATGAAAAACCATCCAGAACTAATCCAAATTCTAACAAATTTCATTTATTTGAATGAAATTGAAAGACAAAGCCAATACAAAAATAAAGAGTTCATAAAAATGTTGAATTTTTTATACGTTAACTCAAAAAAGTCTACACTCTTCGCTATAAGTCAGAAGTTGATATCTGAGATTAAATTGTAAACTATATAGACTCATCTTTAACAGAAAAAGTTTGAAAAATGTATTGTAATCACAATTAATATGTTCTAAGGCAGTACGTATAGTAAAATTTGCAATTCTATGTACGTTGATTAATAAATATATGAAGGAAGCCAAATTTCACTATAGAAGAAAGACGAAAGACCAAGCAAAACTAATCCAAATCCTAACAAATTTCATCTATCTTGAACCAAATAGAAAGACAAAGCCAACACAAAAAGAAAGTGTTCATAAAAATGTTCAATTTTATATACGTTAACTCAAAAAGTCTACACACTTCGTTATAAGTCGGAAATTGATTTATGAGACTAAATTGTTAACTAGATAAAATCATCTTTAACAGAAAAATTTGAAAAATGTATTGTAAATACAAATAATATGTTCTAAGGCATTCCGTCTAGTAAAAATTGCATTTCTATGTACGTTGATTCAAGAAAATATGAAGGAAGTCAAATTTCACAATATAAGAAGGATGAAAGACCAGCCAGAACTAATCCAAATTCTAACAAATTTCATCTATTTGAATCAAACTGAAAGACAAAGCCAATACAAACATAAAGAGTTCATAAAAATGTTGAATTTTTTATACGTTAACTCAAAAAATTCTACACTCTTCGCTATAAGTCAGAAGTTGATTTCTGAGATTAAATTGTAAACTAGATAAACTCATCTTTAACAGCAAAAGTTTGAAAAATGTATTGTAATCACAATTAATATGTTCTAAGGCAGTACGTATAGTAAAATTTGCAATTCTATGTACGTTGATTAATAAATATATGAAGGAAGTCAAATTTCACTATAGAAGAAAGACGAAAGACCAAGCAAAACTAATCCAGATCCTAACAAATTTCATCTATATTGAACCAAATAGAAATACAAAGCCAACACAAAAAGAAAGTGTTCATAAAAATGTTCAATTTTATATACGTTAACTCAAAAAGTCTACACACTTCGTTATAAGTCGGAAATTGATTTCTGGGACTAAATTATAAACTAGATAAATTCATCTTTAACAGAAAAAGTTTGAAAAATATATTGTAATCACAAATAATATGTTCTAAGGCTTTACGTCTAGTAAAAATTGCATTTCTATGTACGTTGATTCAAGAAAATATGAAGGAAGTCAAATTTCACAATATAAGAAGGATGAAAGACCATCCAGAACTAATCCAAATTCTAACAAATTTCATCTATTTGAATCAAATTGAAAGACAAAGCCAATACAAAAATAAAGAGTTCATAAAAATAATGAATTTTTTATACGTTAACTCAAAAAAGTCTACACTCTTCGCTATAAGTCAGAAGTTGATTTCTGAGATTAAATTGTAAACTAGATAAACTCATCTTTAACAGAAAAAGTTTGAAAAATGTATTGTAATCACAATTAATATGTTATAAGGCATTACGTCTAGTAAAAATTGCATTTCTATGTACGTTGATTCAAGAAAATATGAAGGAAGTCAAATTTCACAATATAAGAAGGATGAAAGACCATCCATAACTAATCCAAATTCTAACAAATTTCATCTATTTGAATCAAATTGAAAGAAAAAGCCAATACAAAAATAAAGAGTTTATAAAAATGTAGAAATTTTTCTACGTTAACTCAAAAAAGTCTACACCCTTCGTTATAAGTCGGAAGTTGAATTCTGAGACTAAATTGTAAACTAGATAAACTCATCTTTAACAGAAAAAGTTTGAAAAATGTATTGTAATCACAATTAGTATGTTCTAAGGCAGTACGTCTAGTAAAAATTACATTTCTATGTACGTTAATTCAAGAATATATGAAGGAAGTCAAATTTCACTATAGAAGAAGGACGAAAGACCAAGCAAAATTAATCCAAATCCTAACAAATTTCATCTATCTTGAACCAAATAGAAATACAAAGCCAACACAAAAAGAAAGTGTTCATAAAAATGTTGAATTTTATATACGTTAACTCAAAAAGTCTACACACTTCGTTATAAGTCGGAAATTGATTTATGAGACTAAATTGTTAACTAGATAAAATCATCTTTAACAGAAAAAGTTTGAAAAATGTATTGTAATCACAATTAATATGTTCTAAGGCAGTACGTATAGTAAAATTTGCAATTCTATGTACGTTGATTAATAAATATATGAAGGAAGTCAAATTTCACTATAGAAGAAAGACGAAAGACCAAGAAAAACTAATCCAAATCCTAACAAATTTCATCTATCTTGAACCAAATAGAAAGACAAAGCCAACACAAAAAGAAAGTGTTCATAAAAATGTTCAATTTTATATACGTTAACTCAAAAAGTCTACACACTTCGTTATAAGTCGGAAATTGATTTATGAGACTAAATTGTTAACTAGATAAAATCATCTTTAACAGAAAAAGTTTGAAAAATGTATTGTAAATACAAAAAATATGTTCTAAGGCATTCCGTCTAGTAAAAATTGCATTTCTATGTACGTTGATTCAAGAAAATATGAAGGAAGTCAAATTTCACAATATAAGAAGGATGAAAGACCAGCCAGAACTAATCCAAATTCTAAAAAATTTCATCTATTTGAATCAAATTGAAAGACAAAGCCAATACAAACATAAAGAGTTCATAAAAATGTTGAATTTTTTATACGTTAACTCAAAAAAGTCTACACTCTTCGCTATAAGTCAGAAGTTGATTTCTGAGATTAAATTGTAAACTAGATAAACTCATCTTTAACAGAAACTTTTTGAAAAATGTATTTTAATCACAATTAATATGTTCTAAGGCAGTACATATAGTAAAAATTGCATTTCTATGTACGTTGATTCAAAAATATATGAAGTAAGTCAAATTTCACTATAGAAGAAAGACGGAAGACCAAGCAGAACTAACCCAAATCTTAACAAATTTCAACTATCTTCAATCACATAGAAAGACAAAGCCAACACAAAAAGAAAGTGTTCATAAAAATGTTGAATTTTATATACGTTAACTCAAAAAGTCTACACACTTCGTTATAAGTCGGAAATTGATTACTGAGACTAAATTATAAGCTAGATAAATTCATCTTTAACAGAAAAAGTTTGAAAAATATATTGTAATCACAAATAATATGTTCTAAGGCTTTACGTCTAGTAAAAATTGCATTTCTATGTACGTTGATTCAAGAAAATATGAAGGAAGTCAAATTTCACAATATAAGAAGGATGAAAGACCATCCAGAACTAATCCAAATTCTAACAAATTTCATCTATTTGAATCAAATTGAAAGACAAAGCCAATACAAAAATAAAGAGTTCATAAAAATAATGAATTTTTTATACGTTAACTCAAAAAAGTCTACACTCTTCGCTATAAGTCAGAAGTTGATTTCTGAGATTAAATTGTAAACTAGATAAACTCATCTTTAACAGAAAAAGTTTGAAAAATGTATTGTAATCACAATTAATATGTTATAAGGCATTACGTCTAGTAAAAATTGCATTTCTATGTACGTTGATTCAAGAAAATATGAAGGAAGTCAAATTTCACAATATAAGAAGGATGAAAGACCATCCATAACTAATCCAAATTCTAACAAATTTCATCTATTTGAATCAAATTGAAAGAAAAAGCCAATACAAAAATAAAGAGTTTATAAAAATGTAGAAATTTTTCTACGTTAACTCAAAAAAGTCTACACCCTTCGTTATAAGTCGGAAGTTGAATTCTGAGACTAAATTGTAAACTAGATAAACTCATCTTTAACAGAAAAAGTTTGAAAAATGTATTGTAATCACAATTAGTATGTTCTAAGGCAGTACGTCTAGTAAAAATTACATTTCTATGTACGTTAATTCAAGAATATATGAAGGAAGTCAAATTTCACTATAGAAGAAGGACGAAAGACCAAGCAAAATTAATCCAAATCCTAACAAATTTCATCTATCTTGAACCAAATAAAAATACAAAGCCAACACAAAAAGAAAGTGTTCATAAAAATGTTGAATTTTATGTACGTTAACTCAAAAAGTCTACACACTTCGTTATAAGTCGGAAATTGATTTATGAGACTAAATTGTTAACTAGATAAAATCATCTTTAATAGAAAAAGTTTGAAAAATGTATTGTAATCACAATTAATATGTTCTAAGGCAGTACGTATAGTAAAATTTGCAATTCTATGTACGTTGATTAATAAATATATGAAGGAAGTCAAATTTCACTATAGAAGAAAGACGAAAGACCAAGAAAAACTAATCCAAATCCTAACAAATTTCATCTATCTTGAACCAAATAGAAAGACAAAGCCAACACAAAAAGAAAGTGTTCATAAAAATGTTCAATTTTATATACGTTAACTCAAAAAGTCTACACACTTCGTTATAAGTCGGAAATTGATTTCTGGGACTAAATTATAAACTAGATAAATTCATCTTTAACAGAAAAAGTTTGAAAAATATATTGTAATCACAAATAATATGTTCTAAGGCTTTACGTCTAGTAAAAATTGCATTTCTATGTACGTTGATTCAAGAAAATATGAAGGAAGTCAAATTTCACAATATAAGAAGGATGAAAGACCAGCCAGAACTAATCCAAATTCTAAAAAATTTCATCTATTTGAATCAAATTGAAAGACAAAGCCAATACAAACATAAAGAGTTCATAAAAATGTTGAATTTTTTATACGTTAACTCAAAAAAGTCTACACTCTTCGCTATAAGTCAGAAGTTGATTTCTGAGATTAAATTGTAAACTAGATAAACTCATCTTTAACAGAAAGTTTTTGAAAAATGTATTTTAATCACAATTAATATGTTCTAAGGCAGTACGTATAGTAAAAATTGCATTTCTATGTACGTTGATTCAAAAATATATGAAGTAAGTCAAATTTCACTATAGAAGAAAGACGGAAGACCAAGCAGAACTAACCCAAATCTTAACAAATTTCAACTATCTTCAATCACATAGAAAGACAAAGCCAACACAAAAAGAAAGTGTTCATAAAAATGTTGAATTTTATATACGTTAACTCAAAAAGTCTACACACTTCGTTATAAGTCGGAAATTGATTACTGAGACTAAATTATAAGCTAGATAAATTCATCTTTAACAGAAAAAGTTTGAAAAATATATTGTAATCACAAATAATATGTTCTAAGGCTTTACGTCTAGTAAAAATTGCATTTCTATGTACGTTGATTCAAGAAAATATGAAGGAAGTCAAATTTCACAATATAAGAAGGATGAAAGACCATCCAGAACTAATCCAAATTCTAACAAATTTCATCTATTTGAATCAAATTGAAAGACAAAGCCAATACAAAAATAAAGAGTTCATAAAAATAATGAATTTTTTATACGTTAACTCAAAAAAGTCTACACTCTTCGCTATAAGTCAGAAGTTGATTTCTGAGATTAAATTGTAAACTAGATAAACTCATCTTTAACAGAAAAAGTTTGAAAAATGTATTGTAATCACAATTAATATGTTATAAGGCATTACGTCTAGTAAAAATTGCATTTCTATGTACGTTGATTCAAGAAAATATGAAGGAAGTCAAATTTCACAATATAAGAAGGATGAAAGACCATCCATAACTAATCCAAATTCTAACAAATTTCATCTATTTGAATCAAATTGAAAGAAAAAGCCAATACAAAAATAAAGAGTTTATAAAAATGTAGAAATTTTTCTACGTTAACTCAAAAAAGTCTACACCCTTCGTTATAAGTCGGAAGTTGAATTCTGAGACTAAATTGTAAACTAGATAAACTCATCTTTAACAGAAAAAGTTTGAAAAATGTATTGTAATCACAATTAGTATGTTCTAAGGCAGTACGTCTAGTAAAAATTACATTTCTATGTACGTTAATTCAAGAATATATGAAGGAAGTCAAATTTCACTATAGAAGAAGGACGAAAGACCAAGCAAAATTAATCCAAATCCTAACAAATTTCATCTATCTTGAACCAAATAGAAATACAAAGCCAACACAAAAAGAAAGTGTTCATAAAAATGTTGAATTTTATATACGTTAACTCAAAAAGTCTACACACTTCGTTATAAGTCGGAAATTGATTTATGAGACTAAATTGTTAACTAGATAAAATCATCTTTAACAGAAAAAGTTTGAAAAATGTATTGTAATCACAATTAATATGTTCTAAGGCAGTACGTATAGTAAAATTTGCAATTCTATGTACGTTGATTAATAAATATATGAAGGAAGTCAAATTTCACTATAGAAGAAAGACGAAAGACCAAGCAAAACTAATCCAGATCCTAACAAATTTCATCTATATTGAACCAAATAGAAATACAAAGCCAACACAAAAAGAAAGTGTTCATAAAAATGTTCAATTTTATATACGTTAACTCAAAAAGTCTACACACTTCGTTATAAGTCGGAAATTGATTTCTGGGACTAAATTATAAACTAGATAAATTCATCTTTAACAGAAAAAGTTTGAAAAATATATTGTAATCACAAATAATATGTTCTAAGGCTTTACGTCTAGTAAAAATTGCATTTCTATGTACGTTGATTCAAGAAAATATGAAGGAAGTCAAATTTCACAATATAAGAAGGATGAAAGACCATCCAGAACTAATCCAAATTCTAAAAAATTTCATCTATTTGAATCAAATTGAAAGACAAAGCCAATACAAAAATAAAGAGTTCATAAAAATGTTGAATTTTTTATACGTTAACTCAAAAAAGTCTACACTCTTCGCTATAAGTCAGAAGTTGATTTCTGAGATTAAACTGTAAACTAGATAAACTCATCTTTAACAGAAAGTTTTTGAAAAATGTATTTTAATCACAATTAATATGTTCTAAGGCAGTACGTATAGTAAAAATTGCATTTCTATGTACGTTGATTCAAAAATATATGAAGTAAGTCAAATTTCACTATAGAAGAAAGACGGAAGACCAAGCAGAACTAACCCAAATCTTAACAAATTTCAACTATCTTCAATCACATAGAAAGACAAAGCCAACACAAAAAGAAAGTGTTCATAAAAATGTTGAATTTTATATACGTTAACTCAAAAAGTCTACACACTTCGTTATAAGTCGGAAATTGATTTCTGAGACTAAATTATAAACTAGATAAATTCATCTTTAACAGAAAAAGTTTGAAAAATATATTGTAATCACAAATAATATGTTCTAAGGCTTTACGTCTAGTAAAAATTGCATTTCTATGTACGTTGATTCAAGAAAATATGAAGGAAGTCAAATTTCACAATATAAGAAGGATGAAAGACCATCCAGAACTAATCCAAATTCTAACAAATTTCATCTATTTGAATCAAATTGAAAGACAAAGCCAATACAAACATAAAGAGTTCATAAAAATGTTGAATTTTTTATACGTTAACTCAAAAAAGTCTACACTCTTCGCTATAAGTCAAAAGTTGATTTCTGAGACTAAATAGTAAACTAGATAAACTCATCTTTAACAGAAAATTTTTGAAAAATGTATTGTAATCACAATTAATATGTTATAAGGCATTACGTCTAGTAAAAATTGCATTTCTATGTACGTTGATTCAAGAAAATATGAAGGAAGTCAAATTTCACAATATAAGAAGGATGAAAGACCATCCATAACTAATCCAAATTCTAACAAATTTCATCTATTTGAATCAAATTGAAAGAAAAAGCCAATACAAAAATAAAGAGTTCATAAAAATGTTGAAAGTTTTCTACGTTAACTTTAAAAAGTCTACACCCTTCGTTATAAGTCGGAAGTTGAATTTTGAGACTAAATTGTAAACTAGATAAACTCATCTTTAACAGAAAAAGTTTGAAAAATGTATTGTAATCACAATTAGTATGTTCTAAGGCAGTACGTCTAGTAAAAATTGCATTTCTATGTACGTTAATTCATGAATATATGAAGGAAGTCAAATTTCACTATAGAAGAAGGACGAAAGACCAAACAAAATTAATCCAAATCCTAACAAATTTCATCTATCTTGAACCAAATAGAAATACAAAGCCAACACAAAAAGAAAGTGTTCATAAAAATGTTGAATTTTATATACGTTAACTCAAAAAGTCTACACACTTCGTTATAAGTCGGAAATTGATTACTGAGACTAAATTATAAACTAGATAAATTCATCTTTAACAGAAAAAGTTTGAAAAATATATTGTAATCACAAATAATATGTTCTAAGGCTTTACGTCTAGTAAAAATTGCATTTCTATGTACGTTGATTCAAGAAAATATGAAGGAAGTCAAATTTCACAATATAAGAAGGATGAAAGACCATCCAGAACTAATCCAAATTCTAACAAATTTCATCTATTTGAATCAAATTGAAATACAAAGCCAATACAAAAATAAAGAGTTCATAAAAATGTTGAATTTTTTATACGTTAACTCAAAAAATTCTACACTCTTCGCTATAAGTCAGAAGTTGATTTCTGAGAATAAATTGTAAACTAGATAAACTCATCTTTAACAGAAAAAGTTTGAAAAATGTATTGTAATCACAATTAATATGTTCTAAGGCAGTACGTATAGTAAAATTTGCAATTCTATGTACGTTGATTAATAAATATATGAAGGAAGTCAAATTTCACTATAGAAGAAAGACGAAAGACCAAGCAAAACTAATCCAGATCCTAACAAATTTCATCTATCTTGAACCAAATAGAAAAACAAAGCCAACACAAAAAGAAAGTGTTCATAAAAATGTTCAATTTTATATACGTTAACTCAAAAAGTCTACACACTTCGTTATAAGTCGGAAATTTATTTCTGGGACTAAATTATAAACTAGATAAAATCATCTTTAACAGAAAAAGTTTGAAAAATATATTGTAATCACAAATAATATGTTCTAAGGCTTTACGTCTAGTAAAAATTGCATTTCTATGTACGTTGATTCAAGAAAATATGAAGGAAGTCAAATTTCACAATATAAGAAGGATGAAAGACCATCCAAAACTAATCCAAATTCTAACAAATTTCATCTATTTGAATCAAATTGAAAGACAAAGCCAATACAAACATAAAGAGTTCATAAAAATGTTGAATTTTTTATACGTTAACTCAAAAAAGTCTACACTCTTCGCTATAAGTCAAAAGTTGATTTCTGAGACTAAATAGTAAACTAGATAAACTCATCTTTAACAGAAAATTTTTGAAAAATGTATTGTAATCACAATTAATATGTTATAAGGCATTACGTCTAGTAAAAATTGCATTTCTATGTACGTTGATTCAAGAAAATATGAAGGAAGTCAAATTTCACAATATAAGAAGGATGAAAGACCATCCATAACTAATCCAAATTCTAACAAATTTCATCTATTTGAATCAAATTGAAAGAAAAAGCCAATACAAAAATAAAGAGTTCATAAAAATGTTGAAAGTTTTCTACGTTAACTTTAAAAAGTCTACACCCTTCGTTATAAGTCGGAAGTTGAATTTTGAGACTAAATTGTAAACTAGATAAACTCATCTTTAACAGAAAAAGTTTGAAAAATGTATTGTAATCACAATTAGTATGTTCTAAGGCAGTACGTCTAGTAAAAATTGCATTTCTATGTACGTTAATTCATGAATATATGAAGGAAGTCAAATTTCACTATAGAAGAAGGACGAAAGACCAAACAAAATTAATCCAAATCCTAACAAATTTCATCTATCTTGAACCAAATAGAAATACAAAGCCAACACAAAAAGAAAGTGTTCATAAAAATGTTGAATTTTATATACGTTAACTCAAAAAGTCTACACACTTCGTTATAAGTCGGAAATTGATTTATGAGACTAAATTGTTAACTAGATAAAATCATCTTTAACAGAAAAAGTTTGAAAAATGTATTGTAATCACAATTAATATGTTCTAAGGCAGTACGTATAGTAAAATTTGCAATTCTATGTACGTTGATTAATAAATATATGAAGGAAGTCAAATTTCACTATAGAAGAAAGACGAAAGACCAAGAAAAACTAATCCAAATCCTAACAAATTTCATCTATCTTGAACCAAATAGAAAGACAAAGCCAACACAAAAAGAAAGTGTTCATAAAAATGTTCAATTTTATATACGTTAACTCAAAAAGTCTACACACTTCGTTATAAGTCGGAAATTGATTTATGAGACTAAATTGTTAACTAGATAAAATCATCTTTAACAGAAAAAGTTTGAAAAATGTATTGTAAATACAAAAAATATGTTCTAAGGCATTCCGTCTAGTAAAAATTGCATTTCTATGTACGTTGATTCAAGAAAATATGAAGGAAGTCAAATTTCACAATATAAGAAGGATGAAAGACCAGCCAGAACTAATCCAAATTCTAAAAAATTTCATCTATTTGAATCAAATTGAAAGACAAAGCCAATACAAACATAAAGAGTTCATAAAAATGTTGAATTTTTTATACGTTAACTCAAAAAAGTCTACACTCTTCGCTATAAGTCAGAAGTTGATTTCTGAGATTAAATTGTAAACTAGATAAACTCATCTTTAACAGAAAGTTTTTGAAAAATGTATTTTAATCACAATTAATATGTTCTAAGGCAGTACGTATAGTAAAAATTGCATTTCTATGTACGTTGATTCAAAAATATATGAAGTAAGTCAAATTTCACTATAGAAGAAAGACGGAAGACCAAGCAGAACTAACCCAAATCTTAACAAATTTCAACTATCTTCAATCACATAGAAAGACAAAGCCAACACAAAAAGAAAGTGTTCATAAAAATGTTGAATTTTATATACGTTAACTCAAAAAGTCTACACACTTCGTTATAAGTCGGAAATTGATTTCTGAGACTAAATTATAAACTAGATAAATTCATCTTTAACAGAAAAAGTTTGAAAAATATATTGTAATCACAAATAATATGTTCTAAGGCTTTACGTCTAGTAAAAATTGCATTTCTATGTACGTTGATTCAAGAAAATATGAAGGAAGTCAAATTTCACAATATAAGAAGGATGAAAGACCATCCAGAACTAATCCAAATTCTAACAAATTTCATCTATTTGAATCAAATTGAAAGACAAAGCCAATACAAAAATAAAGAGTTCATAAAAATAATGAATTTTTTATACGTTAACTCAAAAAAGTCTACACTCTTCGCTATAAGTCAGAAGTTGATTTCTGAGATTAATTTGTAAACTAGATAAACTCATCTTTAACAGAAAAAGTTTGAAAAATGTATTGTAATCACAATTAATATGTTATAAGGCATTACGTCTAGTAAAAATTGCATTTCTATGTACGTTGATTCAAGAAAATATGAAGGAAGTCAAATTTCACAATATAAGAAGGATGAAAGACCATCCATAACTAATCCAAATTCTAACAAATTTCATCTATTTGAATCAAATTGAAAGAAAAAGCCAATACAAAAATAAAGAGTTTATAAAAATGTAGAAATTTTTCTACGTTAACTCAAAAAAGTCTACACCCTTCGTTATAAGTCGGAAGTTGAATTCTGAGACTAAATTGTAAACTAGATAAACTCATCTTTAACAGAAAAAGTTTGAAAAATGTATTGTAATCACAATTAGTATGTTCTAAGGCAGTACGTCTAGTAAAAATTACATTTCTATGTACGTTAATTCAAGAATATATGAAGGAAGTCAAATTTCACTATAGAAGAAGGACGAAAGACCAAGCAAAATTAATCCAAATCCTAACAAATTTCATCTATCTTGAACCAAATAAAAATACAAAGCCAACACAAAAAGAAAGTGTTCATAAAAATGTTGAATTTTATGTACGTTAACTCAAAAAGTCTACACACTTCGTTATAAGTCGGAAATTGATTTATGAGACTAAATTGTTAACTAGATAAAATCATCTTTAATAGAAAAAGTTTGAAAAATGTATTGTAATCACAATTAATATGTTCTAAGGCAGTACGTATAGTAAAATTTGCAATTCTATGTACGTTGATTAATAAATATATGAAGGAAGTCAAATTTCACTATAGAAAAGACGAAAGACAAGAAAAACTAATCCAAATCCTAACAAATTTCATCTATCTTGAACCAAATAGAAAGACAAGCCAACCAAAAGAAAGTGTTCATAAAAATGTTCAATTTTCTATACGTTAACTCAAAAAGTCTACACACTTCGTTATAAGTCGGAAATGATTTCTGGGACTAAATTGTAAACTAGATAAATCATCTTTAACAGAAAAAGTTTGAAAAATGTATTGTAATCACAATAATATGTTCTAAGGCTTTACGTCTAGTAAAAATTGCATTTCTATGTACGTGATTCAAGAAAATATGAAGGAAGTCAAATTTCACAATATAAAAGGATGAAAGACCAGCCAGAAACTAATCCAAATCCTAACAAATTTCATCTATTTGAATCAAATTGAAAGACAAAGCCAATACAAACATAAAGAGTTCATAAAAATGTTGAATTTTTTAACGTTAACTCAAAAAAGTCTACACTCTTCGCTATAAGTCGAAGTTGATTTCTGAGATTAAATTGTAAACTAGATAAACTCATCTTTAACAGAAAAGTTTGAAAAATGTATTTAATCACAATTAATATGTTCTAAGGCAGTACGTATAGTAAAATTGCATTTCTATGTACGTTGATTCAAAATATATGAAGAAGTCAAATTTCACTATAGAAGAAAGACGGAAGACCAAGCGAAACTAACCAAATCTAACAAATTTCAACTATCTGAATCCATAGAAAGACAAAGCCAACACAAAAAGAAAGTGTTCATAAAAATGTTGAATTTTATATACGTTAACTACAAAAAGTCTACACACTTCGTTAAAAGTCGGAAATTGATTACTGAGACTAAATATAACTAGATAAATTCATCTTTAAACAGAAAAGTTTGAAAAATATTGTAATCACAAATAATATGTTCTAAGGCTTACGTCTAGTAAAAATTGCATTTCTATGTACGTTGATTCAAGAAAATATGAAGGAAGTCAAATTTCACAATATAAGAAGGATGAAAGACCATCCAGAACTAATCCAAATTCTAAAAATTTCATCTATTTGAATCAAATTGAAAGACAAAGCCAATACAAAAATAAAGAGTTCATAAAAATGTTGAATTTTTATACGTTAACTCAAAAAAGTCTACACTCTTCGCTATAAGTCGAAGTTGATTTCTGAGAATTAAATTGTAAACTAGATAAACTCATCTTTAACAGAAAAAGTTTGAAAAATGTATGTAATCACAATTAATATGTTCTAAGGCAGTACGTAGTAAAAATTGCAATTCTATGTACGTTGATTCAATAAATATAGAAGGAAGTCAAATTTCACTATAGAAGAAGACGAAAGACCAAGCAAACTAATCCAAATCTAAAAATTTCATCTATCTTGAATCCAAATAGAAAACAAAGCCAACACAAAAAGAAAGTGTTCATAAAAATGTTGAATTTTATATACGTTAACTCAAAAAGTCTACACACTTCGTTATAAGTCGGAAATTGATTTCTGAGGACTAAATTATAAAACTAGATAAATCATCTTTAACAGAAAAGTTGAAAAATATATTGTAATCACAAATAATATGTTCTAAGGCTTACGTCTAGTAAAATTGCATTTCTATGTACGTTGATTCAAGAAATATGAAGGAAGTCAAATTTCACAATATAAGAAGGATGAAAGACCATCCAAACTAATCCAAATTCTAACAAATTTATCTATTTGAATCAAATTGAAAGACAAAGCCAATACAAAATAAAGAGTTCATAAAATGTTGAATTTTATACGTTAACTCAAAAAGTCTACACTCTTCGCTATAACGTCAAAAGTTGATTTCTGAGACTAAATGTAAAATAGATAAACATCTTTAACAGAAAATTTTGAAAAATGTATTGTAATCACAATATATGTTATAAGGCATTACGTCTAGTAAAAATTGCATTTCGATGTACGTTGATTCAAGAAAATATGAAGGAAGTCAAATTTCACAATATAAGAAGGATGAAAGACCATCCATAACTATCCAAATTCTAACAATTTCATCTATTTGAATCAAATTGAAAGAAAAAGCCAATACAAAAATAAGAGTTCATAAAAATGTTGAATTTTACGTTAACTCAAAAAAGTCTACACCCTTCGTTATAAGTCGGAAGTTGATTTGAGACTAAATTGTAACTAGATAAACTCACTTTAACAGAAAAAGTTTGAAAAATGTATTGTAATCACAATTAGTATGTTCTAAGGAGTACGTCTAGTAAAAATTGCATTTCTATGTACGTTGAATTCATGAATATATGAAGGAAGTCAAATTTCACTATAGAAGAAGGACGAAAGACCAAACAAAATTAATCCAAATCCTAACAAATTTCATCTATCTGAACAAATAGAAATACAAAGCCAACACAAAAAAGAAAGTGTTCATAAAAATGTTGAATTTTATATACGTTAACTCAAAAAGTCTACACACTTCGTTATAAGTCGGAAATTGATTACTGAGACTAAATTATAAACTAGATAAATTCATCTTAACAGAAAAAGTTTGAAAAATATATTGTAATCACAATAATATGTTCTAAGGCTTTACGTCTAGTAAAAATTGCATTTCTATGTACGTTGATTCAAGAATAATGAAGGAAGTCAAATTTCACAATATAAGAAGGATGAAAGACCATCCAGAAACTAATCCAAATTCTAACAAATTTCATCTATTTGAATCAAATTGAAAGACAAAGCCAATACAAAATAAAGAGTTCATAAAAATGTTGAATTTTTATACGTTAACTCAAAAAAGTCTACACTCTCGCTATAAGTCAGAAGTTGATTTCTGAGACTAAATTGTAAACTAGATAAACTCATCTTTAACAGAAAATTTGAAAAAATGTATTGTAATCACAATTAATATGTTAAGGCATTACGTCTAGTAAAAATTGCATTTATGTACGTTGATTCAAGAAAATATGAAGGAAGTCAAATTTCACAATATAAGAAGGATGAAAGACCATCCTAACTAATCCAAATTCTAACAAATTTCATCTATTTGAATCAAATTGAAATAAAAAAGCCAATACAAAAATAAAGAGTTCATAAAATGTTGAATTTTTTACGTTAACTCAAAAAAGTCTACACCTTCGTTATAAGTCGGAAGTTGAATTTTGAGACTAAATTGTAAACTAGATAAACTCATCTTTAACAGAAAAAGTTTGAAAAATGTATTGTAATCACAATTAGTATGTTCTAAGGCAGTACGTCTAGTAAAAAATTGCATTTCTATGTACGTTAATTCAGAATATATGAAGGAAGTCAAATTTCACTATAGAAGAAGGACGAAAGACCAAACAAAATTAATCCAAATCCTAACAAATTTCATCTATCTTGAACAAATAGAAATACAAAGCCAACACAAAAAGAAAGTGTTCATAAAAATGTTGAATTTTTATACGTTAACTCAAAAAGTCTACACACTTCGTTATAAGTCGGAAATTGATTTGAGACTAAATTGTAACTAGATAAAATCATCTTTAACAGAAAAAGTTTGAAAAATGTATGTAATCACAATTAATATGTTCTAAGGCAGTACGTATAGTAAAATTGCAATTCTATGTACGTTGATTAATAAATATATGAAGGAAGTCAAATTTCACTATAGAAGAAAGACGAAAGACCAAGAAAAACTAATCCAAATCCTAACAAATTTCATCTATCTTGAACAAATAGAAAGACAAAGCCAACACAAAAAGAAAGTGTTCATAAAAATGTTGCAATTTTATATACGTTAACTCAAAAAGTCTACACACTTTCGTTATAAGTCGGAAATTGATTTATGAGACTAAATTGTTAACTAGATAAAATCATCTTTAACAGAAAAAGTTTGAAAAATGTATTAAATACAAAATATGTTCTAAGGCAATCGTCTAGTAAAAATTGCATTTCTATGTACGTTGATTCAAGAAAATATGAAGGAAGTCAAATTTCACAATATAAGAAGGATGAAAGACCAGCCAGAACTAATCCAAATTCTAACAAATTTCATCTATTTGAATCAAATTGAAAGACAAAGCCAATACAAAAATAAAGAGTTCATAAAAATGTTGAATTTTTATACGTTAACTCAAAAAAGTCTACACTCTTCGCTATAAGTCAGAAGTTGATTTCTGAGATAAATTGTAAACTAGATAACTCATCTTTAACAGAAAGTTTTTGAAAAATGTATTGTAATAACAATTAATATGTTCTAAGGCAGTACGTATAGTAAAAATTGCATTTCTATGTACGTTGATTCAAAAAATATGAAGGAAGTCAAATTTCACTATAGAAGAAAGACGGAAACCAAGCAGAACTAACCCAAATCTAACAAATTTCAACTATCTTCAATCACATAGAAAGACAAAGCCAACACAAAAAGAAAGTGTTCATAAAAATGTTGAATTTTATATACGTTAACTCAAAAAGTCTACACTTCGTTATAAGTCGGAAATTGATTTCTGAGACTAAATTATAAACTAGATAAATCATCTTTAACAGAAAAAAGTTTGAAAAATGTATTGTAATCACAAATAATATGTTCTAAGGCTTTACGTAGTAAAAATTGCATTTCTATGTACGTTGATTCAAGAAAATATGAAGGAAGTCAAATTTCACAATATAAGAAGGATGAAAGACCATCAGAACTAATCCAAATTCTAACAAATTTCATCTATTTGAATCAAATTGAAAGACAAAGCCAAACAACAAAATAAAGAGTTCATAAAAATGTTGAATTTTTTATACGTTAACTCAAAAAAGTCTACACTCTTCGTATAAGTCAAAGTTGATTTCTGAGATAAATTGTAAACTAGATAAACTCATCTTTAACAGAAAAAGTTTGAAAAATGTATTGTAATCACAATTAATATGTTCTAAGGCAGTACGTCTAGTAAAAATTGCATTCTATGTACGTTGATTCAAAATATATGAAGGAAGTCAAATTTCACTATAGAAGAAGACGAAACCAAGCAAACTAATCCAATCCTAACAAATTTCATCTATCTTGAACAAATAGAAAGACAAAGCCAACACAAAAAGAAAGTTTCATAAAAATGTTGAATTTTATATACGTTAACTCAAAAAGTCTACACACTTCGTTATAAGTCGGAAATTGATTTCTGAGACTAAATTATAAACTAGATAAATCATCTTTAACAGAAAAAGTTTGAAAAATATTGTAATCACAAAAATGTTCTAAGGCTTACGTCTAGTAAAAATTGCATTTCTATGTACGTTGATTCAAGAAAATATGAAGGAAGTCAAATTTCACAATATAGAAGGATGAAAGACCAGCCAGAACTAATCCAAATTCTAACAAATTTCATCTATTTGAATCAAATTGAAAGACAAAGCCAATACAAATAAAGAGTTCATAAAAATGTTGAATTTTTATACGTTAACTCAAAAAAGTCTACACTCTTCGTATAAGTCAAAAGTTGATTTCTGAGACTAAATTGTAAACTAGATAAACTCATCTTTAACAGAAAAAGTTTGAAAAATGTATTGTAATCACAATTAATATGTTAAGGCATTACGTCTAGTAAAAATTGCATTTCTATGTACGTTGATTCAAGAAAATATGAAGGAAGTCAAATTTCACAATATAAGAAGGATGAAAGACCATCCAGAACTAATCCAAATTCTAACAAATTTCATCTATTTGAATCAAATTGAAAGACAAAGCCAATACAAAAAAAAGAGTTCATAAAAATGTTGAATTTTTACGTTAACTCAAAAAAGTCTACACTTCGTTATAAGTCGGAAGTTGATTCTGAGACTAAATTGTAAACTAGATAAACTCATCTTTAACAGAAAAAGTTTGAAAAATGTATTGTAATCACAATTAATATGTTCTAAGGCAGTACGATAGTAAAATTGCATTCTATGTACGTTGATTCAAGAAAATATGAAGGAAGTCAAATTTCACTATAGAAGAAAGACGAAAGACCAAGAAAACTAATCCAAATCCTAACAAATTTCATCTATCTTGAATCAAATATAAAGACAAAGCCAATACAAAAGAAAGTGTTCATAAAATGTTCAATTTTATATACGTTAACTCAAAAAGTCTACACACTTCGTTATAAGTCGGAAATTGATTTATGAGACTAAATTGTTAACTAGATAAAATCATCTTTAACAGAAAAAGTTTGAAAAATGTATTGTAATACAAATAATATGTTCTAAGGCATTCCGTCTAGTAAAAATTGCATTTCTATGTACGTTGATTCAAGAAAATATGAAGGAACTCAAATTTCACAATATAAGAAGGATGAAAGACCAGCCAGAACTAATCCAAATTCTAACAAATTTCATCTATTTGAATCAAATTGAAAGACAAAGCCAATACAAACATAAAGAGTTCATAAAAATGTTGAATTTTTTATACGTTAACTCAAAAAAGTCTACACTTTCGCTATAAGTCAGAAGTTGATTTCTGAGATTAAATTGTAAACTAGATAAACTCATCTTTAACAGAAAGTTTTTGAAAAATGTATTGTAATCACAATTAATATGTTCTAAGGCAGTACGTATAGTAAAAATTGCATTTCTATGTACGTTGATTCAAAATATATGAAGTAAGTCAAATTTCATAAGAAGAAAGCGGAAGACCAAGCAGAACTAACCCAAATCTTAACAAATTTCAACTATCTTCAATCACATTGAAAGACAAAGCCAACAAAAAGAAAGTGTTCATAAAAATGTTGAATTTTATATACGTTAACTCAAAAAGTCTACACACTTCGTGATAAGTCGGAAATTGATCTCTGAGACTAAATTATAAACTAGATAAATTCATCTTTAACAGAAAAAGTTTGAAAATATATTGTAATCACAAATAATATGTTCTAAGGCTTTACGTCTAGTAAAAATTGCATTTCTATGTACGTTGATTCAAGAAAATATGAAGGAAGTCAAATTTCACAATATAAGAAGGATGAAAGACCATCCAGAACTAATCCAAATTCTAAAAAATTTCATCTATTTGAATCAAATTGAAAGACAAAGCCAATACAAAATAAAGAGTTCATAAAATGTTGAATTTTTTATACGTTAACTCAAAAAATTCTACACTCTTCGCTATAAGTCAGAAGTTGATTTCTGAGATTAAATTGTAAACTAGATAAACTCATCTTTAACAGCAAAAGTTTGAAAAATGTATTGTAATCACAATTAATATGTTCTAAGGCAGTACGTATAGTAAAATTTGCAATTCTATGTACGTTGATTAATAAATATATGAAGGAAGTCAAATTTCACTATAGAAAAAGACGAAAGACCAAGCAAAACTAATCCAGATCCTAACAAATTTCATCTATATTGAACCAAATAGAAATACAAAGCCAAACAAAAAGAAAGTGTTCATAAAAATGTTCAATTTTTATTACGTTAACTCAAAATCTACACACTTCGTTATAAGTCGGAAATGATTTCTGACTAAATTATAAACTAGATAAATTCATCTTTAACAGAAAAGTTTGAAAAATATATTGTAATCACAAATAATATGTTTAAGGCTTTACGTCTAGTAAAAATTGCATTTCTATGTACGTTGATTCAAGAAAATATGAAGGAAGTCAAATTTCACATATAAGAAGGATGAAAGACCATCCAGAACTAATCCAAATTCTAACAATTTCATCTATTTGAAACAAATTGAAAGACAAAGCCAATCAAACATAAAGAGTTCATAAAAATGTTGAATTTTTTATACGTTAACTCAAAAAAGTCTACACTCTTCGCTATAAGTCAAAAGTTGATTTCTGAGACTAAATAAACTCATCTTTAACAGAAAAAGTTTGAAAAATGTATTGTAATCACAATTAGTATGTTCTAAGGCAGTACGTCTAGTAAAAATTGCATTTCTATGTACGTTAATTCAAGAATATATGAAGGAAGTCAAATTTCACTATAGAAGAAGGACGAAAGACCAAGCAAAACTAATCCAAATCCTAACAAAATTCATCTACCTTGAACCAAATAGAAATACAAAGCCAACACAAAAAGAAAGTGTTCATAAAAATGTTGAATTTTATATACGTTAACTCAAAAAGTCTACACACTTCGTTATAAGTCGGAAATTGATTTCTGAGACTAAATTGTAGATAAACTCATCTTTAACAGAAAAAGTTTGAAAAATTTATTGTAATTACAAATAATATGTTCTAAGGCATTCCGTCTAGTAAAAATTGCATTTCTATGTACGTTGATTAAAAAATATATGAAGGAAGTCAAATTTCACTATAGAAGAAAGACGAAAGACCAAGCAAAACTAACCCAAATCCTAACAAATTTCATCTATCTTCAATCAAATAGAAAGACAAAGCCTACAAAAAAATAAAGAGTTCATAAAAATGTTGTATTTTATATATTTTTTTTGCTAAATCCAGATTGTATTAATGAATAGCCAATATTTACAAAGATTTCACAAGAAAAGAGGTCCTAAGACCCCAAAAACTTACAAACTATTTAAATCTGAAATAAGAAACATATGGAAATTCTAAATGCCTAAGAAAATCCGGCCTTTCATCAAAGCTTAAACCTTCACCATTTCTAAGATAACATCCCCTCTTTGCCATACAATCAGCTGCAAAATTTGCCTCACGAAAAGTATGAACAAAACGAATAGAATCATAACTGTTATTAATTCTTCTCCACCTGTGTTTAACAAACCAAGGAAGATTTGTACCCGTCAAGGCAGCAATAGCTCCCATTGAATCTGAACGCACAAGAACCTTTCTCATATTCCACTTCAAAGCCCATTCTAAACCAACAATAATACCATAAATTTCAGCCAAGAAATTATTTGTAATTCCCAGCCCAATGCTCATAGCCCCAACAAAGTTACAATCCGCATCACGCACCACAACACCAGCCCCTGCAACACCTGGGTTTCCTTTTGACGCACCATCACAACATAATAAAATCTCATCCCTATTAGGAGGATGCCAAAAAAATTCAATTGGATCGACCTGATGAACCTGCCTATGAGCCACACGGAAGTGGTTCAAAATTTCCAAATCTGCTGAAGTATTACGCATGGAACTCTTCACCCTAACAGAATATTCATGAACCAAAAAGAAAACTCTCTTCTTGAAGAAGTGAATGTTAGCTGCCAAATTTTGAAAACAAGCTAAATTCCTAGTCTGCCACAACTCCGAGCGAATCACCAAGTTAGTAAGAAGCCATAAATCCTTAATAATACGACTCCTACCTTTTGCTGATTTATAAGAGGTCACAACATCATAATAAGGTCTTAAATGAAACAAACCTGAACACCACTGCCAGATTTGCATAGCAAACGGACAACTCCAAATAATGTGCTCCAACGATTCCTCATCAGCATTGCATAAGTAACATTTGTTGGCTAATTCAATTTTGAATCTACTCCTAATCATGTCTTGAGTAGCACAAACCTCTCTACAAATCTTCCAATTCTGGGCAGCAAGTTTAGGATGAATTTCCTTCCTCCACAAAAGACCATACACCGCTGAAGTTGAATACTCCCTTCTAATGAGATTCTTAGCTGAAGAAACAGAAAAACGTCCATTCATCTCTGGCATCCAAATTCTACAATCCTTCCCTCCTTGTAACAAAGGAAAATCCTCCAAGACTACCCCAGCACGCATCAAATTCTGGAGATGAACACCCTGCAACTGCCAAATATTATTATCAATAATATCACTAACCTTAACATTTCTGTCAAGGTCAGTTTCATTAAGCAAATCAGCAATGCTCTCATTCCCATACCAAACATCAAAATAAAGAGATGTAGCCCTCCCATCACCAATAAGAACCTTAGAATGCTTGTCCACAATAGAATGAATCAATTTAATGCCCGGCAGAATTGAAGATTTCACACCATAAAGTTTGATACCACCATTTCTAGTAGTAAACTTTGCCCACAAAAAACGAGCCCATTTCTTGTCTGAAGAACGAATACTCCACCACAGCTTCATGAGAAGAGCTTTATTAATAACAACCATGCTGGTTATATACCAAGACCACCTTCCTTAAGAGGACAACAAACTTTAGGATACCCAACAACAAATTTCCTAGTAACATCAGCATCACCAGACCAAAGAAAATTACGAATGGCTCTTTCCGCCTGCTGAACAAACTTTCTAGGCCACTTGTACACCGCCATGTTGTGAATGGCATAGCTAGCTATCACTGAATTAATAAGAACAACTCTATCTTGAAAAGAAAGTAATCTTCCCTTCCAAACCGAAAGTTGATTCTTTATTTTCTCAATCACATTGCTTATGTGACGATATCGAACAACCCCAGGCATGATCTGAACTCCCAAATATCTGTCCGGAAAATTGGAAACTTCCATACCAAGCAAATTAGTGATAGTTCCACAGCGACTCAATGAACCACCACCATAATAAACCTTACTCTTTTGACGACAAACAGATTGCCCAGAGGCACTTTGATATTTACCAAGCAAAGATAGAAGATTATGCAAACTCTTCATATTGCCTTTACAAAAAATCATAATGTCATCAGCAAAGAAAAGATGAGTGGGAGAAATACCTTTCTTTGAGAGCATTGGCGTCATCTTCTTTTCCACAAACAATTTCGTGAGATTTCTACTCAGAACATCTTCAATAAGAACAAAAATAAGGGGAGATAAGGGATCACCTTGCCTCAGACCTCTATTGATTGTGAAGAAACCCTCAGGACTTCCATTAAGAAGAATAGAAATCCTTGCTGAATTAAGGATTGACCAGATCCAAGAACACCATCTTTGAGAGAAACCATATTTTCGAAAAACCTCTAAGACAAAGGACCAGCTAACCGTGTCAAAAGCTTGAGTAATATCTAGCTTCAACCCCAAATTACCATCCCTCCGCTTAGTTTTTAAATCGTTGATCATCTCCGACGCCACACTAATGTTCTCATGGATATTTCTCCCCTTCATAAATGCAACTTGCTCTTCTGAAACCAAATTATCAAGAACACTCCCCAGTCTTGTAGCTAAAATCTTAGTAAAAATCTTAAAGAAAAAATTACTAAGACCAATAGGCCTGAAGTTTCGAAGAGAATTGGCCCCCCTAAACTTGGCAAGTAAAATAATAAGACTAGAATTAGTACCTTGAGGAATCATCTGTCGACGCCAGCAATACGTGACAGCATTGAAAAGGTCTTGCTGAATCACATCCCAGCAATGCCTATAGAAACAACCAGAGAAACCATCCGGCCCAGGGGCACTATCAGCGCTAAGATCAAAAACAGCATTCTTAATCTCTTCAATAGTAGGAACCTCATCCATTCTCTGACTATCTTCCACAGAAATAATGTTATGATCATATTGAAACAAAGCATCATCAATAGGCAACTCAGCACCATTAAATTTATCCTCAAAATAGGCCACGGTGTGTTCTTAAATTTGGTCACAATCAGTTATAACAACCCCATTATCATCCACTAACTCCGAAATCATGTTACTACTCCTTCTAGTCCTAATATTAGCATGAAAAAAAGAAGTATTACTAGCACCTTCCTGAAGCCATTTATTTCTTGACTTTTGCTTCAACATAGTAGCTTGTTGGGCACGAATTTCCTGAAGAGTAACTGAAGCCTCCTTGGCATAATTCAGCTTAGTTACATCTTCTGGATCCTCATCAGAAATTGTAAGCGCCACTTCCATAGTCAACTGCGCTTGCTTGAGCTTAGCATACACATTGCCAAAGACACGTAAATTCCACTCTTTCATGATAACCTTTAACCTTTTAAGTTTGGAAGGAAAAATAAAAGCAGGCGTACCAGTAATAGGGGCGTTCCAACTCTCACTCACCATGCGCATGAAATCTGAATGAGAGAACCACATCTTCTGAACTCTAAAAGTAGCTCGTTTCGGTCTAGTATTAACAAAAGAAAAGCCAATAAGAGTGGAATGGTCAGAAACTTCACGAGGAAGAGCTTTACACCTCCAATTCTCAAACTTAATAAGCCACGCCTCATTAATCAAAGCTCTATCTAGCTTACAAAGTATTCTACGAACACCAGATTGGCCATTAGCCCAAGTGAACTTAGAACCCAAAAAATCAACTTCAAAAAGATCATTATCCTCCATCCAATCACTAAAATCATTGATGACTGAAGTACGTGGTTGTCTACCTCCTCTCTTCTCCTCATTGCGAAGAACACAATTAAAATCACCCATAACCAACCATGGAGTATTATTATCAACTGAAGAAAGTTGCTGCCATAAACTTCTTCTCGTGACACGTAAACAGCTAGCATGAACAAAGGAAATCAAAACCCCCTCTACTTCAATAGTAATAGCTTGCCTACTAGAATTCATAACTACAGGCGTAGCTATGCAGCTGGACCAAAAAATCCATATGTTTCCTTTAGACGAACCAACAGAATTATGAATAACTTCTTTCTTATAGCCATCCACATATAAAGTTTGCAAGAAATTTAAAGTACAATGTACCTTTGGCTCTGCAATACATAAAATATCCGGCTTGAAATCATGAAATAACTCATGCAACTTATTTTTAGCAGCATCACGCGCAATGCCATTTATGCCATTTATATACGTTAACTCAAAAAAGTCTACACACTTCTATGTACGTTGATTCAAGAAAATATGAAGGAAGTCAAATTTCACAATATAAGAAGGATGAAAGACCATCCAGAACTAATCCAAATTCTAACAAATTTCATCTATTTGAATCAAATTGAAAGACAAAGCCAATACAAACATAAAGAGTTCATAAAAATGTTGAATTTTTTATACGTTAACTCAAAAAAGTCTACACTCTTCGCTATAAGTCAGAAGTTGATTTCTGAGACTAAATTGTAAATTAGATAAACTCATCTTTCACAGAAAATTTTTGAAAAATGTATTGTAATTACAATTAATATGTTTTAAGGCAGTACATATAGTAAAATTTGCAATTCTATGTACGTTGATTAAAAAATATATGAAGGAAGTCAAATTTCACTATAGAAGAAAGACGAAAGACCAAGCAGAACTAACCCAAATCCTAACAATTTTTAACTATCTTGAATCAAATAGAAAGACAAAGCCAACACAAAAAGAAAGTGTTCATAAAAATGTTGAATTTTATATACGTTAACTCAAAAATTCTACACACTTTGTTATAAGTCTTAAATTGATTCCTGAAACTTAATTGTAAACTAGATAAACTCATCTTTAAGAGAAAAAGTTTGAATAATGTATTGTAATCACAAATAATATGTTTTAAGGCATTACGTCTAGTAAAAATTGCATTTCTATGTACGTTGATTCAAGGAAGTATGAAGGAAGTCAAATTTCACAATATAAGAAGGATGAAAGACCAGCCAGAACTAATCCAAATTCTAACAAATTTCATCTATTTGAATCAAATTGAAAGACAAAACCAATACAAACATAAGATTACATAAAAATGTTGAATTTTTTATACGTTAACTCAAAAAAGTCTACAGTCTTCGCTATAAGTCAGAAATTGATTTCTGAGACTAAATTGTAAACTAGATAAACTCATCTTTAACAGAGAATTTTTGAAAAATGTATTGTAATCAAAATTAATATGTTCTAAGGCAATGCGTATAGTAAAAATTGCATTTCTATGTACGTTGATTCAAAAATATATGAAGGAAGTCAAATTTCACTATAGAAGAAAGATGAAAGACCAAGCAGGACTAACCCAAATCTTAACAAATTTCAACTATCTTCAATCACATAGAAAGACAAAGCCAACACAAAAAGAAAGTGTTCATAAAAATGTTGAATTTTATATACGTTAACTCAAAAAGTCTACACACTTCGTTATAAGTCGGAAATTGATTTCTGAGACTAAATTATAAACTAGATAAATTCATCTTTAACAGAAAAAGTTTGAAAAATATATTGTAATCACAAATAATATGTTCTAAGGCTTTACGTCTAGTAAAAATTGCATTTCTATGTACGTTGATTCAAGAAAATATGAAGGAAGTCAAATTTCACAATATAAGAAGGATGAAAGACCATCCAGAACTAATCCAAATTCTAACAAATTTCATCTATTTGAATCAAATTGAAAGACAAAGCCAATACAAAAATAAAGAGTTCATAAAAATGTTGAATTTTTTATACGTTAACTCAAAAAATTCTACACTCTTCGCTATAAGTCAGAAGTTGATTTCTGAGACTAAATTGTAAACTAGATAAACTCATCTTAACAAAAAAGTTTGAAAAATGTATTGTAATCAAAATTAATATGTTCTAAGGCAGCGTATAGTAAAAATTGCATTTCTATGTACGTTGATTCAAATATATGAAGGAAGTCAAATTTCACTATAGAAGAAAGACGAAAGACCAAGCAGACTAACCCAAATCTAACAAATTTCAACTATCTTGAATCAATAGAAAGACAAAGCCAACACAAAAAGAAAGTGTTCATAAAAATGTTGAATTTTATATACGTTAACTCAAAAAGTCTACACACTTCGTTATAAGTCGGAAATTGATTTCTGAGACTAAATTGTAAACTAGATAAACTCATCTTTAACAGAAAAAGTTTGAAAAATATATTGTAATCACAAATAATATGTTCTAAGGCATTACGTCTAGTAAAATTGCATTTCTATGTACGTTGATTCAAGAAAATATGAAGGAAGTCAATTTCAATATAAGAAGGATGAAAGACCATCCAGAACTAATCCAAATTCTAACAATTTCATCTATTTGAATCAAATTGAAAGACAAAGCCAATACAAAATAAAGAGTTCATAAAAATGTTGAATTTTTTATACGTTAACTCAAAAAAGTCTACACTCTTCGTTATAGTCAGAAGTTGATTTCTGAGATTAAATTGTAAACTAGATAAACTCATCTTTAACAGAAAAAGTTTGAAAAATGTATTGTAATCACAATTAATATGTTCTAAGGCATACGTATAGTAAAATTGCATTTCTATGTACGTTGATTAAAATATGAAGGAAGTCAAATTTCACTATAGAAGAAGGACGAAAGACCAAGCAAAACTAATCCAAATCCTAACAAATTTCATCTATTTGAATCAAATAGAAAGACAAAGCCAACACAAAAGAAAGTGTTCATAAAAATGTTGAATTTTATACGTTAACTCAAAAGTCTACACACTTCGTTATAAGTCGGAAATTGATTTCTGGACTAAATTGTAAACTAGATAAACTCATCTTTAACAGAAAGTTTGAAAATGTATTGTAATCACAATTAATATGTTCTAAGGCAATACGTATAGTAAAAATTGCATTTCTATGTACGTTGATTCAAGATATGAAGGAAGTCAAATTTCACTATAGAAGAAAGACGAAAGACCAAGCAGACTAACCAAATCTAACAAATTTCAACTATCTTGAATCAAATAGAAAGACAAAGCCTACACAAAAGAAAGAGTTCATAAAAATGTTGAATTTATATTAACTCAAAAAAGTCTACACACTTCGTTATAAGTCGAAATTGATTTCTGAGACTAAATTGTAAACTAGATAAACTCATCTTTAACAAAAAAGTTTGAAAAATGTATTGTAATCACAATAATATGTTCTAAGGCATTACGTCTAGTAAAAATTGCATTTCTATGTACGTTGATTAAGAAAATATGAAGGAAGTCAAATTTCACAATAGAAGAAGGATAAAGACCAGCAGAACTAATCCAAATTTCATCTATTTGAATCAAATTGAAAGAAAAGCCAACACAAAAAGAAAGAGTTCATAAAAATGTTGAATTTTATATACGTTAACTCAAAAAAGTCTACACTTCTTATAAGTTGAAATTGATTTCTGAACTAATTGTAAACTAGATAAACTCATCTTTAGAGAAAAAGTTTGAAAAATGTATTGTAATCACAAATAATATGTTCTAAGGCATTACGTCTAGTAAAAATTGCATTTCTATGTACGTTGATTCAAGAAAATATGAAGGAAGTCAAATTTCACAATATAGAAGGATGAAAGACCAGCCAAACTAATCCAAATCTAACAAATTTCATCTATTTGAATCAAATTGAAAGACAAAGCCAATACAAAAATAAAGAGTTCATAAAAATGTTGAATTTTATATACGTTAACTCAAAAAGTCTACACTCTTCGTTATAAGTCAGAAAGTTGATTTCTGAGACTAAATTGTAAACTAGATAAACTCATCTTTAACAGAAATTTTGAAAAATGTATTGTAATCAAATAATATGTTCTAAGGCATCGTAGTAAAAATTGCATTTCTATGTACGTTGATTCAAGAAATATATGAAGGAAGTCAAATTTCACTATGAAGAAAGACGAAAGACCAAGCAGGACTAACCCAAATCTTAACAAATTTCACTATCTTCAATCAAATAAGAGACAAAGCTACACAAAAAGAAAGAGTTCATAAAAATGTTGAATTTATATATTAACTCAAAAATTCTACACACTTCGTTATAATCGAAATTGATTTCTGAGACTAAATTAAACTAGATAAACTCATCTTTAACAAAAAAGTTTGAAAAATGTATTGTAATCACAATAATATGTTCTAAGGCATTACGTCTAGTAAAAATTGCATTTCTATGTACGTTGATTAAGAAAATATGAAGGAAGTCAAATTTCACAATAGAAGAAGGATAAAGACCAGCAAACTAATCCAAATTTCATCTATTTGAATCAAATTGAAAGAAAAGCCTACACAAAAAGAAAGAGTTCAAAAAATGTTGAATTTTATATACGTTAACTCAAAAAAGTCTCACACTTCTTATACGTGAAATTGATTTCTGAACTAAATTGTAAACTAGATAAACTCATCTTTAAAGAAAAAGTTTGAAAAATGTATTGTAATCAAATAATATGTTCTAAGGCATTACGTCTAGTAAAAATTGCATTTCTATGTACGTTGATTCAAGAAATATGAAGGAAGTCAAATTTCACATATAGAAGGATGAAAGACCAGCCAAAACTAATCCAAATCTAACAAATTTCATCTATTGAATCAAATGAAAGACAAAGCCAATACAAAAATAAAGAGTTCATAAAAATGTTGAATTTTATAAGTTAACTCAAAAAAGTCTACACTCTTCGTTATAAGTCAGAAGTTGATTTCTGAGACTAAATTGTAAACTAGATAAACTCATCTTTAACAGAAAGTTTGAAAAATGTATTGTAATCACAATTATATGTTCTAAGGCAGTACGTCTAGTAAAAATTGCATTTCTATGTACGTTGATTCAAAATATATGAAGGAAGTCAAATTTCACTATAGAAGAAGGACGAAAGACCAAGCAGAACTAATCCAAATCCTAACAAATTTACTATCTTGAATCAAATAGAAAGACAAAGCCAACACAAAAAGAAAGTGTTCATAAAAATGTTGAATTTTATATACGTTAACTCAAAAAGTCTACACACTTCGTTATAAGTCAAATTGATTTCTGAAATTGTAAACTAGATAAACTCATCTTTAAGAAAAAGTTTGAAAATGTATTGTAATCACAATAATATGTTCTAAGGCATTACGTCTAGTAAAAATTGCATTTCTATGTACGTTGATTCAAGAATATGAAGGAAGTCAAATTTCACATATAAGAAGGATGAAAGACCAGCAGAACTAATCCAAATCTAACAAATTTCATCTATTTGAATCAAATGAAAGACAAAGCCAATACAAAAAAGATTCATAAAAATGTTGAATTTTTATACGTTAACTCAAAAAGTCTACACTTCGTTATAAGTCGGAATTGATTTCTGAGACTAAATTGTAAACTAGATAAACTCATCTTTAACAGAAAGTTTGAAAAATGTATTGTAATCAAATAATATGTTCTAAGGCAACGTCTAGTAAAAATTGCATTTCTATGTACGTTGATTCAAAAATATATGAAGGAAGTCAAATTTCAATAGAAGAAGACGAAAGACCAAGCAGAACTAATCCAAATCCTAACAAATTTCACTATCTTGAATCAAATAGAAAGACAAAGCCAACACAAAAAGAAAGTGTTCATAAAAATGTTGAATTTTATATACGTTAACTCAAAAAGTCTACACACTTCGTTATAAGTCTGAAATTGATTTCTGAAACTAATTGTAAACTAGATAAACTCATCTTTAAGAGAAAAAGTTTGAAAAATGTATTGTAATCACAATAATATGTTCTAAGGCATACGTCTAGTAAAAATTGCATTTCTATGTACGTTGATTCAAGAAATATGAAGGAAGTCAAATTTCACAATATAAGAAGGATGAAAGACCAGCCAGAACTAATCCAAATTCTAACAAATTTCATCTATTGAATCAAATGAAAGACAAACCAATACAAAAGAGTTCATAAAAATGTTGAATTTTTATACGTTAACTCAAAAAAGTCTACTCTTCGTATAAGTCAGAAGTTGATTTCTGAGACTAAATTGTAAACTAGATAAACTCATCTTTAACAGAAATTTTTGAAAAATGTATTGTAATCACATTAATATGTTCTAAGGCAGTACGTCTAGTAAAAATTGCATTTCTATGTACGTTGATTCAAAAATATATGAAGGAAGTCAAATTTCACTATAGAAGAAGGAAAGAAGACCAAGCAAACTAACCCAAATCCTAACAAATTTCACTATCTTGAATCAAATAGAAAGACAAAGCCAAACACAAAAAGAAAGTTCATAAAAATGTTGAATTTTATATACGTTAACTCAAAAAGTCTACACACTTCGTTATAAGTCGGAAATTGATTTCTGAGACTAAATTGTAAACTAGATAAACTCATCTTTAACAGAAAAAGTTTGAAAAATGTATTGTAATCACAATAATATGTTCTAAGGCATTACGTCTAGTAAAAATTGCATTTCTATGTACGTTGATTCAAGAAATATGAAGGAAGTCAAATTTCACAATAGAAGAAGGATGAAAGACCAAGCAGAACTAATCCAAATCCTAACAAATTTCATCTATTGAATCAAATAGAAAGACAAAGCCAACACAAAAGAAAGAGTTCATAAAATGTTGAATTTTATATACGTTAACTCAAAAAAGTCTACAACTTCGTTATAAGTCGGAAATTGATTTCTGAGACTAAATTGTAAACTAGATAAACTCATCTTTAACAAAAAAGTTTGAAAAATGTATTGTAATTACAATTAATATGTTCTAAGGCATACGTCTAGTAAAAATTGCATTTCTATGTACGTTGATTCAAGAAAATATGAAGGAAGTCAAATTTCACAATAGAAGAAGGATGAAAGACCAAGAAGAACTAATCCAAATCCTAACAAATTTCATCTATCTTGAATCAAATAGAAAGACAAAGCCAACACAAAAAAAAGAGTTCATAAAAATGTTGAATTTTATACGTTAACTCAAAAAAGTCTACACTTCGTTATAAGTCGGAAATTGATTTCTGAGACTAAATTGTAAACTAGATAAACTCATCTTTAACAAAAAGTTTGAAAAATGTATTGTAATCACAATTAATAGTTCTAAGGCATTACGTCTAGTAAAAATTGCATTTCTATGTACGTTGATTCAAAAATATGAAGGAAGTCAAATTTCACAATAGAAGAAGGATAAAAGACCAGAAGAACTAATCCAAATCCTAACAAATTTCATCTATGAATCAAATGAAAGACAAAGCCAAACAAAAAAAGAATTCATAAAAATGTTGAATTTTATATACGTTAACTCAAAAAAGTCTACACTCTTCGTTATAAGTCGGAATTGATTTCTGAGACTAAATTGTAAACTAGATAAACTCATCTTTAACAGAAAAAGTTTGAAAAATGTATTGTAATATAATTATGTTCTAAGGCATACGTCTAGTAAAAATTGCATTTCTATGTACGTTGATTCAAGAAATATGAAGGAAGTCAAATTTCACAATAGAAGAAGGATGAAAGACCAAGCAGAACTAATCCAAATCCTAACAAATTTCATCTATTGAATCAAATAGAAAGACAAAGCCAACACAAAAGAAAGAGTTCATAAAAATGTTGAATTTTATAACGTTAACTCAAAAAAGTCTACAACTTCGTTATAAGTCGGAAATTGATTTCTGAGACAAATTGTAAACTAGATAAACTCATCTTTAACAGAAAAAGTTTGAAAAATGTATTGTAATACAATTAATATGTTCTAAGGCATACGTCTAGTAAAAATTGCATTTCTATGTACGTTGATTCAAGAAAATATGAAGGAAGTCAAATTTCACAATAGAAGAAGGATGAAAGACCAAGAAGAACTAATCCAAATCCTAACAAATTTCATCTATCTTGAATCAAATAGAAAGACAAAGCCAACACAAAAAAAAAGAGTTCATAAAAATGTTGAATTTTATATACGTTAACTAAAAAAGTCTACACACTTCGTTATAAGTCTGAAATTGATTTCTGAGACTAAATTGTAAACTAGATAAACTCATCTTTAACAAAAAATTTGAAAAATGTATTGTAATCACAATAATATGTTCTAAGGATTACGTCTAGTAAAAATTGCATTTCTATGTACGTTGATTCAAGAAAATATGAAGGAAGTCAAATTTCACAATAAGAAGGATAAAGACCAGCAGAACTAATCCAAATCCAACAAATTTCATCTATTGAATCAAATTGAAAGAAAGCCAAAAAAAAAAAAAAGTTCATAAAAATGTTGAATTTTTATACGTTAACTCAAAAAGTCTACACTTCGTTATAAGTCGAAATTGATTTCTGAGATAAATTGTAAACTAGATAAACTCATCTTTAACAGAAAAAGTTTGAAAAATGTATTGTAATACAATAATATGTTCTAAGGCATACGTCTAGTAAAAATTGCATTTCTATGTACGTTGATTCAAGAAAATATGAAGGAAGTCAAATTTCACAATAGAAGAAGGATGAAAGACCAAGCAGAACTAATCCAAATCCTAACAAATTTCATCTATCTTGAATCAAATAGAAAGACAAAGCCAAACAAAAAAAAGAGTTCATAAAAATGTTGAATTTTATACGTTAACAAAAAAGTCTACACACTTCGTTATAATCTAAAATTGATTTCTGAGACTAAATTGTAAACTAGATAAACTCATCTTAACAAAAAGTTTGAAAAATGTATTGTAATCAAATAATATGTTCTAAGGCATTACGTCTAGTAAAAATTGCATTTCTATGTACGTTGATTCAAGAAAATATGAAGGAAGTCAAATTTCACAATAGAAGAAGGATAAAAGACCAGCAGAACTAATCCAAATCCAAAAATTTCATCTATTTGAATCAAATGAAAGACAAAGCCAATACAAAAATAAAGAGTTCATAAAAATGTTGAATTTTTATACGTTAACTCAAAAAAGTCTACACTCTTCGTTATAAGTCGGAATTGATTTCTGAGACTAAATTGTAAACTAGATAAACTCATCTTTAACAGAAAAGTTTGAAAAATGTATTGTAATCACAATTAATATGTTCTAAGGCAGTACGTCTAGTAAAAATTGCATTTCTATGTACGTTGATTCAAGAATATGAAGGAAGTCAAATTTCACAATAGAAGAAGGATGAAAGACCAAGCAGAACTAATCCAAATCCTAAAATTTCGTCTAATTGAATCAAATAGAAAGACAAAGCCAACACAGAAAGAAAGAGTTCATAAAATGTTGAATTTTATATAAGTTAACTCAAAAAACTCTACAAACTTCGGTATAAGTCGGAAATTGATTTCAGAGACAAATTGTAAACTAGATAAACTCATCTTTGACAGAAAAAGTTTGAAAAAGTATTGTAATTACAATTAACATGTTCTAAGGCAATACGTCTAGTAAAAATTGCATTTCTATGTACGTTGATTCAAGAAAATATGAAGGAAGTAAAATTTCACAATAGAAGAAGGATGAAAGACCAAGAAGAACTAATCCAAATCCTAACAAATTTCATCTATCTTGAATCAAATAGAAAGACAAAGCCAACACAAAAACAAAGAGTTCATAAAAATGTTGAATTTTATATACGTTAACTCAAAAAAGTCTACACACTTCGTTATACATCTGAAATTGATTTCTGAGACTAAATAGTAAACTAGATAAACTCATCTTTAACAGAAAAAGTTTGGAAAATGTATTGTAATCACAAATAATATGTTCTAAGGCATTACGTCTAGTAAAAATTGCATTTCTATGTACGTTGATTCAAGAAAATATGAAGGAAGTTAAATTTCACAATAGAAGAAGGATAAAAGCCCAGGCAGAACTAATCCAAATTCAAACAAATTTCATCTATTTGAATAAAATTGAAAGACAAAGCCAATATAAAAATAAAGAATTCATAAAAATGTTAGATTTTTTATACGTTAACTCAAAATAGTCTACACTCTTCGTTATAATTCGGAAGTTGATTTCTGAGACTAAATTGTAAACTAGATAAACTCATCTTTAATAGAAAAAGTTTAAAAAATGTATTGTATTCAAAATTTATATGTTCTAAGGCATTATGTCTAGTAAAAATTGCATTTCTATGTACGTTGATTCAAGAATATATGAAGGAAGTCAAATTTCACTATAGAAGAAAGACAAAAGACCAAGCAGAACTAATCCAAATCCTAACAAATTTCATCTATCATGAATCTAATAGAAAGACAAAGACAACACAAAAAGAAAGTGTTCATAAAAATGTTGAATTTTATTTACGTTAACTCAAAAAGTCTACACACTTCGTTATACATCTGAAATTGATTTCTGAGACTAAATTGTAAACTAGATAAACTCATCTTTAACAGAAAAAGTTTGAAAAATGTATTGTAATCACAAATAATATGTTCTAAGGCATTACGTCTAGTAAAATTTGCATTTCTATGTACGTTGATTCAAGAAAATATGAAGGAAGTTAAATTTCACAATAGAAGAAGGATAAAAGCCCAGGCAGAACTAATCCAAATTCCAACAAATTTCATCTATTTTAATCAAATTGAAAGACAAAGCCAATACAAAAATAAAGAATTCATAAAAATGTTAAATTTTTTATACCTTAACTCAGAAAAGTCTACACTCTTCGTTATAAGTCGGAAGTTGATTTCTGAGACTAAATTGTAAACTGGATAAACTCATCTTTAACAGAAAAAGTTTGAAAAATGTATTGTATTCACAATTAATATGTTCTAAGGGTCTAGTAAAAATTGCATTTCTATGTATGTTGATTCAAGAATATATGAAGGAAGTCAAATTTCACTATAGAAGAAAGACAAATGACCAAGCAGAACTAATCCAAATCCTAACAAATTTCATCTATCATGAATCTAATATAAAGACAAAGACAACACAAAAAGAAAGTGTTCATAAAAATGTTGAATTTTATATACGTTAACTCAAAAAGTCTACACACTTTGTTATAAGTCGGAAATTGATTTCCGAAACTAAATTGTAAACAAGATAAACTCATCTTTAACAGAAAAAGTTTGAAAAATGTATTGTAATTACAATTAATATGTTCTAAGGTAATACGTCTTGTAAAAGTTGCATTTCTATGTACGTTGATTCAAGAAAATATGAAGGAAGTCAAATTTCCCCATGGAAGAAGGATGAAATACCAAGAAGAACAAATCCAAATCCTAACAAATTTCATCTATCTTGAATCAAATAGAAAGACAAAGCCTACACAAAAAGAAAGAGTTCATAAAAATGTTGAATTTTATATACGTTAACTCAAAAAAATCTACACACTTCTTTATACGTCTGAAATTGATTTCTGAAACTTAATTGTAAACTGGATAAACTCATCTTTAAGAGAAAAAGTTTGAATAATGTATTGTAATCACAAATATTATGTTTTAAGGCATTACGTCTAGTAAAAATAGCATTTCTACGTACGTTGATTCAATAAAATATGAAGGAAGTCTAATTTCACAATATAAGAAGGATGAAAGACCAGCCAGAACTAATTCAAATTCTAACAAATTTCATCTATTTGAATCAAATTGAAAGACAAAGCCAATACAAAAATAAAGAGTTCATAAAAATGTTTAATTTTTTATACGTTAACTCAAAAAAGTCTACACTCTTCGTTATAAGTCATAAGTTGATTTCTGAGACTAGATTGTAAATTAGATAAACTCACCTTTAACAGAAATTTTTTGAAAAATGTATTGTAATCACAAATAATATGTTCTAAGGCATTTGTTTTTGCTGAATCACCTTTTCTATTTATTATTGACAAACTAAAAGGTTACAAAAGGTACTATAACACAAATAACATAGCAAAAAAATTACAAGGAAAATGAAATTTAAGAATCAATTTTAAGGTAACTAAGAATTTGGTTTTCATAGTGTTATTCCATCTAACTCCTCTTATTCTAACTCCATGTTCTTTGACTGTCTTCATTATCCTGTGCTTGAAGCCATGAAAGTTAACATCACCACCTTCAAAGAAAATCCTGTTTCTTTGAAACCATAGTTCCTTAATGACAGTACAAGAAGAAACAGTCCATACTTCATCAATGAAAGGACTGTGTTGTTTTGCTGCAGAGAAAACATCTGAAAAAGAGTATGGCCTGGGAAATTGAAACATATTACTAAGCCAATTCCAAACCTGAACACTGAATTCACAAAGCCACAGTGTATGCTCCATAAAATCCTGTTCTGATTTGCAGATACAGCACCTAGAAGGCATTTCATATCCCTGCTTTCTTTTCATGTCATCATTCACATAAACTCCCTGCAGAAGTTTCCAAATGTTGCTGGCAATAGTTGGATGCAAGGATTTTCTCCATATATAAGAAGACCATTCTACCTTGTCTTCCTTGTGTCTTATTTTCTCCACTGCCTTTGCATTATTGAACAGACCACTTGTATGTAGGTTCCATATTATGGAATCACTTCCACTGTGGATCTGAGGCAAATTATCATACTGTAACAAATGCTGCAACTGAGGATGTATATTCCATTGGTTATTCCTGATTAAGTTCTGAACTTTTAATTGCATATTGTTATGGATAAATTCTGTGTAACCAATTTCATTGATTAGTGGGGATGATCCATACCAGTTATCAAACCAGACAGAGATGTTAGCTCCATTTCCAACCTTCCAAGAGATGTCTTCTTGTAAAGTAAGCCAAGCCCATTGCAGACCTGCTCTTACAGATGATAATTTCCATTTTGAAAACCATATACCATATTTATCTTTGAACTTAGCTGTAAAAAACAGAGCCCATTCATCTGATGAGTATATCAATTTCCACATCATTTTCATCAGCAAAATTTTGTTAAATACTTCTAGCCTTCTAATACCCAAGCCACCTTCATTGTATGGCACACAGATCTTCTTCCAAGATAAAGTTTTGTACTTTCTAATCTCACCATCACCTGACCATAGAAAGTTTCTTATTAGTTTTTCACAGATCTTAATAACAGAAGATGGCCATTTGTAAACTGCCATATTGTAAAGAGGGTAACTGCACAACACTGTTTTAACAAGAATCAGTCTATCATGAAAGGATAGTAATTTTCCTTTCCAAGTTGCAAGTTTACTCTGAAGCATAAGTACCATTGGCCAGACCATTTCTGTAGTTACCCTTCCTGGAGCTAGAATGATACCAAGATACTTATCTGGAAAACAAGATATATCCATACCAATTATACTGCTAATTTGGTGCTTTCTGACTGAATTGGTGCCATCAATAAAACACTTGCTTTTGGCTTTGTTAATCATCTGACCAGAGCTATGTTGATATTTTTCAATCAGCTTGAATAGACAAAGCAAAGTCTTCTTAGCTCCATTGCAGAATAAGAAAACATCAGCAAAAAATAAGTGAGTTGGGTATATTCCATTCCTGACTACCATTGGAGTTATTTGCCCTGTATTAACCAAATTTGTGATATTCCTACTCAATACATCCTCCATCAAAATAAATAAATAGGGGATAATGGATCACCCTGCTTAAGACCCCTATGCATTGAGAAAAACCACATGGTCCTCCATTGATCATTACTGATAATTTTGCAGATTCAAAAATGCTTAACAACCAATTACACCAAGATGAAGAAAATCCATATTTGCGCATAACTTTAAGAAGAAAAGTCCAACTTACAGAATCATAAGCCTGAGATATGTCCAGTTTCAAAGCCACATTACCACCTCTTCTCTTTTTCCTCATTTCATTAACCATCTCTGAAGCTAGAAGTATTTGTTCTTGAATGCTTCTCCCTTTAACATAAGCAACCTGTTGTGATGAAATTAACTTCTCCATGAGTCCATTCATTCTGACAGAAATTATCTTTGTGAAAATTTTGAATAATACATTACTCAATCCAATTGGTCTGTATTGACTTGGTTTCTTAGCACCTGCACATTTAGGAATGAGGGTTAGGAAATTTGAATTTAGGCCCTTGGGGATAAACCTTCTTCTCCAACAGAATTGTATGGCATCTTTTAAATCCAACTGAATTATATCCCAGCAACTTTTATAAAATGATCCAGGAAATCCATCTGGACCAGGTGCACTATCTGAGTTCATTTCAAAAACAATTTTCTTGATTTCTTCTGTGGTGGGAATGGAGTCCAACATTTCTTGATCTTCATTTGTAATAACTGAAGGAATAACATCAAGCAATTCTTCAGAAACATCCACATTTTGAGCTTCAAATTTTTGTTGAAAATGTTTGACTAAAATGTTTGCAATTTGAGATTGATCACTAATAATATTTCCATCTGCATCTTCTAGTTCACTGATTGTATTTCTTGCTTGTCTAATCTTCATTCTAGCATGAAGTATGCAGTGTTTGCAGAACCATCTTTAATCCATTTTGCTCTGGATTTAAGTCTCATAAGAGTATTTGCTTGAACTTCTCTTGTTGCATATTCATTTTGAGCTGCTACTAAGTTGGCTAAGAGATCTTCATTTAAGGGATTTTGATCAGATAGCTCCATTGCTTTTTGAACCTTCACTTCTGCCTCTTTAATTTTTGTATTAATGTTACCAAAAATACTCCAATTCCACTCACTTAGAACCTTTTTTAAATTCTTTAGCTTCTGCAAGAAAATAAATGATGGATCTCCAATAATATTCTCAGTCCATACTTTCTTCACTTCACTTCACTTAAGAATAATGGATGATCAATCCACATTTTCTGAAATTTCCAGGGAACATTTTTTGGTCTTGGTATACTTGCACAACCACATAATAAAGGAGCATGATCTGAAATTATCCTTAATCCAACCTTATATCCCCAATCACCATATTTTTGTAACCACAAAGAATTGAAAACAGCTCTATCTAAGACACATAGGATTCTTTTTGTACCTTGTTGACAATTGGACCAGGTGTATTGCTGTCCTGTGCTAGGAGCTTGAATTAAGTTGCATTCATTCAGGCAATTAAGAAAATCCATCATTGAACTTCTGTTAGGAGCTTTACCACCAAATTTTTCTTCAGGTGAAATTATAGCATTGAAATCACCTACAACAACCCATGGTTTTTGTATCTGACTAATAATTTCCATCTCAGACCAGAGAAACTTCCTATGAATTTTTTTAACATGAGCATGAACACCAGAGATTAGTACTTCACCAATACTGACTGTTACCATTTGGCTAGACATTGAAATAACTTGAGGAGTAGATAGAGAAGCATTCCAAAATAACCATAAGTTACCTTTTGTAGTTGAGGTTGAATTGTGTATCACCATACTTTTCATTCCAGAGAGATTTAATTGACTGCAAAAAGAAGTATTACAAGAAATTTTTGGTTCTGCAACCCAAACTAGAGATGGGTTAAATTGGTTCACCAAAGACCTTAGTTTATTCTGATCCCTAGGTCTTCTTAGGCCCCGAATATTCCAATATATGATCTTCATCTTGGTGGTGGAGGATTTTTGGTACCTCCTTTACCTTGATTTTGTCTGAGATTATGTTTCTTATTTTTAACAATTGGATTACCACCTTTAACTGCACCTGGATAATGTTGAGAAGTGGAAAAAATAGAAGTAGGATTAATCACTTGCTTTTCAACCATTTTAGACCATGATGTGACCTTAACAGTTTCATCAGAGATAGCTCCTGTCTTTCCATTTACAAATTTGATTTGAGGAGTTTCTACAACATCATCTTTTTTATCTTCATTAACCTCAATATCTTCAAGAACATTTTCTTAAACACATTCAAGAGGACTGAATCTTCCAGTATTAGCAGTGTGACTAATTTGATGAGATGACACTGTTGGAGTAGCATGAATTGTATGGATAACTGAACTTTCATTGTCTTCTGCTGATGTATCACAAATATCAAAGGGTAATGATCTAGGAACACTTACTGAAGATAAGGCATTCTGAGTGTTTTTTGAACTTGAATTAGGCTGCTGAGGACTTTTTGAAGAGCTCTTAGGTTGTTGTGGAGTAGTTTCATTCCTTTTTGCTTTTTCAACTCTACATTCTGTTATAAAGTGACCTACCATTTTGCAGCAGCTGCAGTATTTTGGAAAATCTGGAATGGAGATCTCTTGAAAAAAAACCCCATATTTAGTTCAAATCCATACTTTATTTGGAACTGAAGAAGCAAAATCCACCTCAACCAATACATTTGCATAATATCCAACATCACATTTAGCTGTTGCTTCATCAATTTTAATTGGAGTTCCTATTTCTTCACAAATTTTGAATAGAATTGATTCACTCCAGAATTCAAGACCTAAACCTGGAAATCTCACCCAAACAAACGCCTTAGAAGTTCTTTGACTGATAGGTCGAAAGTTATACACCCATTTTCTAATCTTCAAAATTTGATCTGTAACTTCCCATACCTGAGACTTGATGTAGTTACGATCTGTAATGTTATCCAATTTGATGGTAAAGAAACCTCTACCTAATGGAATTAGCTTACAATCTCCAATTAATTTCCATTGATTTCTAAGAATTATTGCAGCATCAACAAATTTAATCTTCTGTAAATTTAATCTACCAATTAAAGAAAAACGCCATGGATCTAAACCCTTCTCAAATAATTCATCAGGTAATTCAATCGACGGAATTTTCATACCTTCAACTGATGAATTATTATCAGACTTTTTCTTAGATTCCATTTTTCGAAATAAAACACCTGATTTAAGACAAATTAATTTCAGTAACCATGATGATTGATGTAATATTCAAAAAAATCACCTGAAATTAATTTCCATTGTTCTAAGGCATTACGTCTAGTAAAAATTACATTTATATATACGTTGATTCAAGAAAATATGAAGGAAGTTAAATTTCACAATACAAGAAGGATGAAAGACCAAGCAGAACTAATCCAAATCCTAACAAATTTCATCTATATTGAATGAAATAGAAAGACAAAGCCAACACAAAAAGAAAGAGTTCATAAAATGTTGAATTTTATATACGTTAACTCAAAAAACTCTACAAACTTCGGTATAAGTGGGAAATTGATTTCTGAGACAAATTGTAAACTAGATAAACTCATCTTTGACAGAAAAAGTTTGACAAATGTATTGTAATTACAATTAACATGTTCTAAGGAAATACGTCTAGTAAAACTTGCATTTCTATGTATGTTGATTCAAGAAAATATGAAGGAAGTCAAATTTCACAATAGAAGAAGGATGAAAGACCAAGCAGAACTAATCCAAATCCTAACAAATTTCATCTATCTTGAATCAAATAGAAAGACAAAGCCAACACAAAAACAAAGAGTTCATAAAAATGTTGAATTTTATATACGTTAACTCAAAAAAGTCTACACACTTCTTTATACGTCTGAAATTGATTTCTGAAACTTAATTGTAAACTAGATAAACTCATCTTTAAGAGAAAAAGTTTGAAAAATGTATTGTAATCAAAAATAATATGTTCTAAGGCATTACGTCTAGTAAAAATTGCATTTATATGTACGTTGATACAAGAAAATATGCAGGAAGTTAAATTTCACAATAGAAGAAGGATAAAAGCCCAGGCAGAACTAATCCAAATCCAACAAATTTCATCTGTTTGAATCAAATTGAAAGACAAAGCCAATACAAAAATAAAAAATTCATAAAAATGTTAGATTTTTTATACGTTAACTCAAAAAAGTCTACACTCTTCGTTATAAGTCGGAAATTGATTTCTGAGACTAAATTGTAAACTAGATAAACTCATCTTTAACAGAAAAGTTTGAAAAATGTATTGTAATCACAAATAATATGTTCTAAGGCATTACGTCTAGTAAAAATTACATTTATATGTACGTTGATTCAAGAAAATATGAAGGAAGTCAAATTTCACAATAGAAGAAGGATGAAAGACCAAGCAGAACTAATCAAAATCCTAAAAAAATTCATCTATATTGAATGAAATATAAGACAAAGCCAACACAAAAACAAAGAGTTCATAAAATGTTGAATTTTATATGTTAACTCAAAAAACTCTACAAACTTCGGTATAAGTGGGAAATTGATTTCTGAGACAAATTGTAAACTAGATAAACTCATCTTTGACAGAAAAAGTTTGACAAATGTATTGTAATTACAATTAACATGTTCTAAGGCAATACGTCTAGTAAAAATTGCATTTCTATGTACGTTGATTCAAGAAAATATGAAGGAAGTCAAATTTCACAATAGAAGAAGGATGAAAGACCAAGCAGAACTAATCCAAATCCTAACAAATTTCATCTATTTTGAATCAAATAGAAAGACAAAGCCAACACAAAAACAAAGAGTTCATAAAAATGTTGAATTTTATATACGTTAACTTAAAAAAGTCTACACACTTCGTTATACATCTGAAATTGATTTCTGAGACTAAATTGTAAACTAGATAAACTCATCTTTAACAGAAAAAGTTTGAAAAATGTATTGTAATCACAAATAAAATGTTCTAAGGCATTACGTCTAGTAAAAATTGCATTTATGTGTACGTTGATTCAAGAAAATATGAAGGAAGTTAAATTTCACAATAGAACAAGGATAAAAGCCCAGGCAGAATTAATCCAAATTCCAACAAATTTCATCTATTTGAATCAAATTGAAAGACAAATCCAATACAAAAATAAAGAATTCATAAAAATGTTAGATTTTTTATACGTTAACTCAAAAAAGTCTACACTCTTCGTTATAAGTCGGAAATTGATTTCTAAGACTAAATTGTAAACTAGATAAACTCATCTTTAACAGAAAAAGTTTGAAAAATGTATTGAATTCACAATTAATATGTTCTAAGGCATTACGTCTAGTAAAAATTGCATTTCTATGTACATTGATTCAAGAATATATGAAGGAAATCAAATTTCACTATAGAAGAAAGACAAAAGACCAAGCAGAACTAATCCAAATCCTAACAAATTTCATCTATCATGAATCTAATAGAAAGACAAAGACAACACAAAAAGAAAGTGTTCATAAAAATGTTGAATTTTATTTACGTTAACTCAAAAAGTCTACACACTTCGTTATACATCTGAAATTGATTTCTGAGACTAAATTGTAACCTAGATAAACTCATCTTTAACAGAAAAAGTTTGAAAATTGTATTGTAATCACAAATAATATGTTCTAAGGCATTACGTCTAGTAAAAATTACATTTCTATGTACGTAGATTTAAGAAAATATGAAGGAAGTTAAATTTCACAATAGAAGAAGGATAAAAGCCCAGGCAGAACTAATCCAAATTCCAACAAATTTCATCTATTTTAATCAAATTGAAAGACAAAGCCAATACAAAAATAAAGAATTCATAAAAATGTTAGAATTTTTATACGTTAACTCAAAAAAGTCTGCACTCTTCGTTATAAGTCGGAAGTTGATTTCTGAGACTAAATTGTAAACTAGATAAACTCATCTTTAACAGAAATTTTTTGAAAAATGTATTATAATCACAATTAATATGTTCTAAGGCATTACGTCTAGTAAAAATTGCATTTCTATGTACGTTGATTCAAGAAAATAAGAAGGAAGTTAAATTTCACAATAGAAGAAGGATAAAAGCCCAGGCAGAACTAATCCAAATTCCAACAAATTTCATCTATTTGAATCAAATTGAAAGACAAAGCCAATACAAAAATAAAGAATTCATAAAAATGTTAGATTTTTTATACGTTAACTCAAAAAAGTCTACACTCTTCTTTATAAGTCGGAAGTTGATTTCTGAGACTAAATTGTAAACTAGATAAACTCATCTTTAACAGAAAAAGTTTGAAAAATGTATTGTATTCACAATTAATATGTTCTAAGGCATTACGTTTAGTAAAAATTGCATTTCTATGTACGTTGATTCAAGAATATATGAAGGAAGTCAAATTTCACTATAGAAGAAAGACAAAAGACCAAGCAGAACTAATCCAAATCCTAACAAATTTCATCTATCATGAATCTAATAGAAAAACAAAGACAACACAAAAAGAAAGTGTTCATAAAAATGTTGAATTTTATATACGTTAACTCAAAAAGTCTACACACTTCGTTAAAAGTCGGAAATTGATTTCCGAAAATAAATTGTAAACTAGATAAACTCATCTTTAACGGAAAAGTTTGAAAAATGTATTGTATTCACAATTAATATGTTCTAAGGCATTACGTTTAGTAAAAATTGCATTTCTATGTACGTTGATTCAAGAATATATGAAGGAAGTCAAATTTCACTATAGAAGAAAGACAAAAGACCAAGCAGAACTAATCCAAATCCTAACAAATTTCATCTATCATGAATCTAATAGAAATACAAAGACAACACAAAAAGAAAGTGTTCATAAAAATGTTGAATTTTATATACGTTAACTCAAAATATCTACACACTTCGTTATAAGTCGGAAATTGATTTCCGAAACTAAATTGTAAACTAGATAAACTCATCTTTAACAGAAAAAGTTTGAAAAATGTATTGTAATTACAATTAATATGTTCTAAGGCAATACGTCTAGTAAAAGTTGCATTTCTATGTACGTTGATTCAAGAAAATATGAAGGAAGTCAAATTTCACCATAGAAGAAGGATGAAATACCAAGAAGAACTAATCCAAATCCTAACAAATTTCATCTATCTTGAATCAAATAGAAAGACAAAGCCTACACAAAAAGAAAGAGTTCATAAAGATGTTGAATTTTATATACGTTAACTCAAAAAGTGTCTACACACTTCTTTATACGTCTGAAATTGATTTCTGAAACTTAATTGTAAACTAGATAAACTCATCTTTAAGAGAAAAAGTTTGAAAAATGTATTGTAATCAAAAATAATATGTTCTAAGGCATTACGTCTAGTAAAAATTGCATTTCTATGTACGTTGATTCAAGAAAATATGAAGGAAGTTAAATTTCACAATAGAAGAAGGATAAAAGCCCAGGCAGAACTAATCCAAATCCAACAAATTTCATCTGTTTGAATCAAATTGAAAGACAAAGCCAATACAAAAATAAAGAATTCATAAAAATGTTAGATTTTTTATACGTTAACTCAAAAAATCTACACTCTTCGTTATAAGTCGGAAGTTGATTTCTGAGACTAAATTGTAAACTAGATAAACTCATCTTTAACAGAAAAATTTTAAAAAATGTATTGTATTCACAATTAATATGTTCTAAGGCATTATGTCTAGTAAAAATTGCATTTCTATGTACGTTGATTCAAGAATATATGAAGGAAGTCAAATTTCACTATACAAGAAAGACAAAAGACCAAGCAGAACTAATCCAAATCCTAACAAATTTCATCTATATTGAATGAAATAGAAAGACAAAGCCAACACAAAAAGAAAGAGTTTATAAAATGTTGAATTTTATATACGTTAACTCAAAAAACTCTACAAACTTCGGTATAAGTGGGAAATTGATTTCTGAGACAAATTGTAAACTAGATAAACTCATCTTTGACAGAAAAAGTTTGACAAATGTATTGTAATTACAATTAACATGTTCTAAGGCAATACGTCTAGTAAAAATTGCATTTCTATGTACGTTGATTCAAGAAAATATGAAGGAAGTCAAATTTCACAATAGAAGAAGGACGAAAGACCAAGCAGAACTAATCCAAATCCTAACAAATTTCATCTATCTTGAATCAAATAGAAAGATAAAGCCAACACAAAAACAAAGAGTTCATAAAAATGTTGAATTTTATATACGTTAACTTAAAAAAGTCTACACACTTCGTTATACATCTGAAATTGATTTCTGAGACTAAATTGTAAACTAGATAAACTCATCTTTAACAGAAAATTTATAAAAAATGTATTGTATTCACAATTAATATGTTCTAAGGCATTATGTCTAGTAAAAATTGCATTTCTATGTACGTTGATTCAAGAATATATGAAGGAAGTCAAATTTCATTGTAGAAGAAAGACAAAAGACCAAGCAGAACTAATCCAAATCCTAACAAATTTAATCTATATTGAATGAAATAATAAGAAAAAGCCAACACAAAAAGAAAGTGTTCATAAAATGTTGAATTTTATATACGTTAACTCAAAAAACTCTACAAACTTCGGTATAAGTGGGAAATTGATTTCTGAGACAAATTGTAAACTAGATAAACTCATCCTTGACAGAAAAAGTTTGACAAATGTATTGTAATTACAATTAACATGTTCTAAGGCAATACGTCTAGTAAAAATTGCATTTCTATGTACGTTGATTCAAGAAAATATGAAGGAAGTCAAATTTCACAATAGAAGAAGGATGAAAGACCAAGCAGAACTAATCCAAATCCTAACAAATTTCATCTATCTTGAATCAAATAGAAAGACAAAGCCAACAAAAAAACAAAGAGTTCATAAAAATGTTGAATTTTATATACGTTAACTTAAAAAAGTCTACAGACTTCGTTATACATCTGAAATTGATTTTTGAGACTAAATTGTAAACTAGATAAACTCATCTTTAACAGAAAAAGTTTAAAAAATGTATTGTCATCACAAATAAAATGTTCTAAGGCATTACGTCTAGTAAAAATTGCATTTATGTGTACATTGATTCAAGAAAATATGAAGGAAGTTAAATTTCACAATAGAACAAGGATAAAAGCCCAGGCAGAATTAATCCAAATTCCAACAAATTTCATCTATTTGAATCAAATTGAAAGACAAATCCAATACAAAAATAAAGAATTCATAAAAATGTTAGATTTTTTATACGTTAACTCAAAAAAGTCTACACTCTTCGTTATAAGTCGGAAATTGATTTCTAAGACTAAATTGTAAACTATATAAACTCATCTTTAACAGAAAAAGTTTGAAAAATGTATTGAAATCACAATTAATATGTTCTAAGGCATTACGTCTAGTAAAAATTGCATTTCTATGTACATTGATTCAAGAATATATGAAGGAAATCAAATTTCACTATAGAAGAAAGACAAAAGACCAAGCAGAACTAATCCAAATCCTAACAAATTTCATCTATCATGAATCTAATAGAAAGACAAAGACAACACAAAAAGAAAGTGTTCATAAAAATGTTGAATTTTATTTACGTTAACTCAAAAGGTCTACACACTTCGTTATACATCTGGAATTGATTTCTGAGACTAAATTGTAAACTATATAAACTCATCTTTAACAGAAAAAGTTTGAAAATTGTATTGTAATCACAAATAATATGTTCTAAGGCATTACGTCTAGTAAAAATTGCATTTCTATGTACGTTGATTCAAGAAAATATGAAGGAAGTTAAATTTCACAATAGAAGAAGGATAAAAGCCCAGGCAGAACTAATCCAAATTCCAACAAATTTCATCTATTTTAATCAAATTGAAAGACAAAGCCAATACAAAAATAAAGAATTCATAAAAATGTTAGAATTTTTATACGTTAACTCAAAAAAGTCTACACTCTTCGTTATAAGTCGGAAGTTGATTTCCGAGACTAAATTGTAAACTAGATAAACTCATCTTTAACAGAAATTTTTTGAAAAATGTATTGTAATCACAATTAATATGTTCTAAGGCATTACGTCTAGTAAAAATTGCATTTCTATGTACGTTGATTCAAGAAAATATGAAGGAAGTTAAATTTCACAATAGAAGAAGGATAAAAGCCCAGGCAGAACTAATCCAAATTCCAACAAATTTCATCTATTTGAATCAAATTGAAAGACAAAGCCAATACAAAAATAAAGAATTCATAAAAATGTTAGATTTTTTATACGTTAACTCAAAAAAGTCTACACTCTTCGTTATAATTCGGAAGTTGATTTCTGAGACTAAATTGTAAACTAGATAAACTCATCTTTAACAGAAAAATTTTGAAAAATATATTGTATTCACAATTAATATGTTCTAAGGCAATACGTCTAGTAAAAGTTGCATTTCTATGTAAGTTGATTCAAGAAAATATGAAGGAAGTCAAATTTCACCATAGAAGAAGGATAAAATACCAAGAAGAACTAATCCAAATCCTAACAAATTTCATCTATCTTGAATCAAATAGAAAAACAAAGCCTACACAAAAAGAAAGAGTTCATAAAGATGTTGAATTTTATATACGTTAACTCAAAAAAGTCTACACACTTCTTTATACGTCTGAAATTGATTTCTGAAACTTAATTGTAAACTAGATAAACTCATCTTTAAGAGAAAAAGTTTGAAAAATGTATTGTAATAAAAAATAATATGTTCTAAGTCATTACGTCTAGTAAAAATTGCATTTCTATGTACGTTGATTCAAGAATATATGAAGGAAGTCAAATTTCACTATAGAAGAAAGACAAAAGACCAAGCAGAACTAATCCAAATCCTAACAAATTTCATCTATCATGAATCTAATAGAAATACAAAGACAACACAAAAAGAAAGTGTTCATAAAAATGTTGAATTTTATATACATTAACTCAAAAAGTCTACACACTTCATTATAAGTCGGAAATTGATTTTTGTGACTAAATTGTAAACTAGATTAACTCATCTTTAACAGAAAAAGTTTGAAAAATGTATTGTAATCACAAATAATATATTCTAAGGCATTACGTCTAGTAAAAATTGCATTTCTATGTACGTTGATTCAAGAAAATATGAAGGAAGTTAAAATTCACAATAGAAGAAGGATAAAAGCCCAGGCATAACTAATCCAAATCCTAACAAATTTCATTTATATTGAATGAAATAAAAAGACAAAGCCAACACAAAAAGAAAGAGTTCATAAAAATGTTGAATTTTATATACATTAACTCAAAAAAATCTACAAACTTCGGTATAAGTCGGAAATTGATTTCTGAAACTAAATTGTAAACTAGATAAACTCATCTTTAACAGAAAAAGTTTGAAAAATATATTGTAATTACAATTAATATGTTCAAAGGCATTACGTCTAGTAAATTTTTAAATTTCTATGTACGTTGATTCAAGAATATATGAAGGAAGTCAAATTTCACAATAGAAGAAGGATGAAAGACCAAGCAGAACTAATCCAAATCCTAACAAATTTCATCTATATTGAATGAAATAGAAAGACAAAGCCAACACAAAAACAAAGAGTTCATAAAATGTTGAATTTTATATACGTTAACTCAAAAAAATCTACAAACTTCGCTATAAGTGGGAAATTGATTTTTGAGACAAATTATAAACTAGATAAACTCATCTTTGACAGAAAAAGTTTGACAAATGTATTGTAATTACAATTAACATGTTCTAAGGCAATACGTCTAGTAAAAATTGCATTTCTATGTACGTTGATTCAAGAAAATATGAAGGAAATCAAATTTCACAATAGAAGAAGGATGAAAGACCAAGAAGGACTAATCCAAATCCTAACAAATTTCATCTATCTTGAATCAAATAGAAAGACAAAACCAACACAAAAACAAATAGTTCATAAAAATGTTGAATTTTATATACGTTAACTCAAAAAAGTCCACACACTTCGTTATACATCTGAAATTGATTTCTGAGACTAAATTGTAAACTAGATAAACTCATCTTGAACAGAAAAAGTTTGAAAAATGTATTGTAATCACAAATAATATGTTCTAAGGCATTACGTCTAGTAAAAATTGCATTTCTATGTACGTTGATTCAAGAAAATATGAAGGAAGTTAAATTTCACAATAGAAGAAGGATAAAAGCCTAGGAAGAACTAATCCAAATTTCATCTATTTGAATCAAATTGAAAGACAAAGCCAATACAAAAATAAAGAATTCATAAAAATGTTGAATTTTATATACGTTAACTCAAAAAAGTCCACACACTTCGTTATACATCTGAAATTGATTTCTGAGACTAAATTGTAAACTTGATAAACTCATCTTTAACAGAAAAGTTTGAAAAATGTATTTTAATCACAATATATGTTCTAAGGCATTACGTCTAGTAAAAATTGCATTTCTATGTACGTTGGTTCAAGAAAATATGAAGAAGTTAAAATTCACAATAAAAAAAGGATAAAAGCCCAGGCAGAACTAATCCAAATCCTAACAAATTTCATTTATATTGAATGAAATAGAAAGACAAAGCCAACACAAAAAGAAAATGTTCATAAAAATGTTGAATTTTATATACATTAACTCAAAAAAATCTACAAACTTTGTTATAAGTCGGAAATTGATTTCTGAGACTAAATTGTAAACTAGATAAACTCATCTTTAACAGAAAAAGTTTGAAAAATGTATTGTAATTACAATTAATATGTTCTAAGCCATTACGTCTAGTAAAAATTGAATTTCTATGTACGTTGATTCAAGAATATATGAAGGAAGTCAAATTTCACTATAGAAGAAGGATGAAAGACCAAGCAGAATTAATCCAAATCCTAACAAATTTCATCTATATTGAATGAAATAGAAAGACAAAGCCAACACAAAAACAAAGAGTTCATAAAATGTTGAATTTTATATACATTAACTCAAAAAACTCTACAAACTTCGCTATAAGTGGGAAATTGATTTCAGAGACAAATTGTAAACTAGATAAACTCATCTTTGACAGAAAAAGTTTGACAAATGTATTGTAATTACAATTAACATGTTCTAAGGCAATACGTCTAGTAAAAATTGCATTTCTATGTACGTTGATTCAAGAAAATATGAAGGAAATCAAATTTCACAATAGAAGAAGGATGAAAGACCAAGAAGAACTAATCCAAATCCTAACAAATTTCATCTATCTTGAATTAAATAGAAAGACAAAGCAAACACAAAAACAAAGAGTTCATAAAAATGTTGAATTTTATATACGTTAACTCAACAAAATCTACAAACTTCGGTATAGGTCGGAAATTAATTTCTGAGATTAAATTGTAACCTAGATAAACTCATCTTTAACAGAAAAAGTTTAATTACAATTAATATCTTCTAAGGCATTACGTCTAGTAAAAATTGCATTTCTATGTACGTTGATTCAAGAATATATGAAGGAAGTCAAATTTCACAATAGAAGAAGGATGAAAGACCAAGCATAACTAATCCAAATCCTAACAAATTTCATCTATATTGAATCAAATTGAAAGACAAAGACAAAGCCAATACAAAAATAAAGAATTAATAAAAATATTGAATTTTATATACGTTAACTCAAAAAAGTCTACACACTTCGTTATATCTGAAATTGATTTCTGAGACTAATTTGTAAACTAGATAAACTCATCTTTAACAGAAAAAGTTTGAAAAATGTATTGTAATCACAAATAATATGTTCTAAGGCATTACGTTAGTAAAAATTGCATTTCTATGTACGTTGATTCAAGAAAATATGAAGGAAGTTAAATTTCACAATAGAAGAAGGATAAACCAGGAAGAACTAATAAATCCAAATTTCATCTATTTGAATCAAATTGAAAGACAAAGCCAATACAAAAATAAAGAATTCATAAAATGTTGAATTTTATATACGTTAACTCAAAAAGTCCACACACTTCGTTATACATCTGAAATTGATTTCTGAGACTAAATTGTAAACTAGATAAACTCATCTTTAACAGAAAAGTTTGAAAAATGTATAATCACAAATAATATGTTCTAAGGCATTACGTCTAGTAAAAATTGCATTTCTATGTACGTTGGTTCAAGAAAATATGAAAAAGTTAAAATTCACAATAAAAAAGGATAAAAGCCAGGCAGAACTAATCCAAATCCTAACAAATTTCATTTATATGAATGAAATAGAAAGACAAAGCCAACACAAAAAGAAATGTTCATAAAAATGTTGAATTTTATATACGTTAACTCAAAAAATCTACAAACTTTGTATAAGTCGGAAATTGATTTCTAGACTAAATTGTAAACTAGATAAACTCATCTTTAACAGAAAAAGTTTGAAAAATGTATTGTAATTACAATTAATATGTTCTAAGGCATTACGTCTAGTAAAAATTGAATTTCTATGTACGTTGATTCAAGAATATATGAAGGAAGTCAAATTTCACTATAGAAGAAGGATGAAAGACCAAGCAGAATTAATCCAAATCCTAACAAATTTCATCTATATTGAATGAAATAGAAAGACAAAGCCAACACAAAAACAAAGAGTTCATAAAATGTTGAATTTTATATACATTAACTCAAAAAACTCTACAAACTTCGCTATAAGTGGGAAATTGATTTCAGAGACAAATTGTAAACTAGATAAACTCATCTTTGACAGAAAAAGTTTGACAAATGTATTGTAATTACAATTAACATGTTCTAAGGCAATACGTCTAGTAAAAATTGCATTTCTATGTACGTTGATTCAAGAAAATATGAAGGAAATCAAATTTCACAATAGAAGAAGGATGAAAGACCAAGAAGAACTAATCCAAATCCTAACAAATTTCATCTATCTTGAATAGAAAGACAAAGCAAACACAAAAACAAAGAGTTCATAAAAATGTTGAATTTTATATACGTTAACTCAACAAAATCTACAAACTTCGGTATAGGTCGGAAATTAATTTCTGAGATTAAATTGTAACCTAGATAAACTCATCTTTAACAGAAAAAGTTTAATTACAATTAATATCTTCTAAGGCATTACGTCTAGTAAAAATTGCATTTCTATGTACGTTGATTCAAGAATATATGAAGGAAGTCAAATTTCACAATAGAAGAAGGATGAAAGACCAAGCATAACTAATCCAAATCCTAACAAATTTCATCTATATTGAATCAAATTGAAAGACAAAGACAAAGCCAATACAAAAATAAAGAATTAATAAAAATGTTGAATTTTATATACGTTAACTCAAAAAAGTCTACACACTTCGTTATACATCTGAAATTGATTTCTGAAACTAATTTGTAAACTAGATAAACTCATCTTTAACAGAAAAAGTTTGAAAAATGTATTGTAATCACAAATAATATGTTCTAAGGCATTACGTTTAGTAAAAATTGCATTTCTATGTACGTTGATTCAAGAAAATATGAAGGAAGTTAAATTTCACAATAGAAGAAGGATAAAAGCCCAGGCAGAACTAATCCAAATTCCAACAAATTTCATCTATTTGAATCAATTTGAAAGACAAAGCCAATACAAAAATAAAGAATTCATAAAAATGTTAGATTTTTTATACTTTAACTCAAAAAAGTCTACACTCTTCGTTATAAGTCGGAAGTTGATTCCTGAGACTGAATTGTAAACTAGATAAACTCATCTTTAACAGAAAAAGTTTGAAAAATGTAATGTATTCACAATTAATATGTTCTAAGGCATTATTCTAGTAAAAATTACATTTCTATGTACGTTGATTCAAGAATATATGAAGGAAGTCAAATTTCACTATAGAAGAAGGACAAAAGACCAAGCAGAACTAATCCAAATCCTAACAAATTTAATCTATCTTGAATCAAATAGAAAGACAAAGACAACACAAAAAGAAAGTGTTCATAAAAATGTTGAATTTTATATACGTTAACGCAAAAAGTCTACACACTTCGTTATAAGTCGGAAATTTATTTCTGGACGAAATTGTAAACTAGATAAACTCATCTTTAACAGAAAAAGTTTGAAAAATGTATTGTAATTACAATTAATATGTTCTAAGGCATTACATCTAGTAAAAATTGCATTTCTATGTACGTTGATTCAAGAATATATGAAGGAAGTCAAATTTCACTATAGAAGAAGGACAAAAGACCAAGCAGAACTAGTCCAAATCCTAACAAATTTCATCTATCTTGAATCAAATAGAAAGACAACGACAACACAAAAAGAAAGTGTTCATAAAAATGTTGAATTTTATATACGTTAACTCAAAAAGTCTACACACTTCATTATAAGTCGGAAATTGATTTTTGTGACAAAATTGTAAACTAGATTAACTCATCTTTAACAGAAAAAGTTTGAAAAAATGTACTGTAATCACAAATAATATGTTCTAAGGCATTACGTCTAGTAAAAATTGCATTTCTATGTACCTTGATTCAAGAAAATATGAAGGAAGTTAAAATTCACAATAGAAGAAGGATAAAAGCCCAGGCAGAACTAATCCAAATCCTAACAAATTTCATTTATATTGAATGAAATAAAAAGACAAAGCCAACACAAAAAGAAAGAGTTCATAAAAATGTTGAATTTTATATACATTAACTCAAAAAAATCTACAAACTTCGGTATAAGTCGGAAATTGATTTCTGAGACTAAATTGTAAACTAGATAAACTCATCTTTAACAGAAAAAGTTTCAAAAATGTATTGTAATTACAATTAATATGTTCAAAGGCATTACGTCTAGTAAAAATTAAATTTCTATGTACGTTGATTCAAGAATATATGAAGGAAGTCAAATTTCACAATAGAAGAAGGATGAAAGACCAAGCAGAACTAATCCAAATCCTAACAAATTTCATCTATATTGAATGAAATAGAAAGACAAAGCCAACACAAAAACAAAGAGTTCATAAAATGTTGAATTTTATATACGTTAACTCAAAAAAATCTACAAACTTCGCTATAAGTGGGAAATTGATTTTTGAGACAAATTGTAAACTAGATAAAATCATCTTTGACAGAAAAAGTTTGACAAATGTATTGTAATTACAATTAACATGTTCTAAGGCAATATGTCTAGTAAAAATTGCATTTCTATGTACGTTGATTAAAGAAAATATGAAGGAAATCAAATTTCACAATAGAAGCAGGATGAAAGACCAAGAAGGACTAATCCAAATCCTAACAAATTTCATCTATCTTGAATCAAATAGAAAGACAAAGCCAACACAAAAACAAAGAGTTCATAAAAATGTTGAATTTTATATACGTTAACTCAAAAAAGTCCACACACTTCGTTATACATCTGAAATTGATTTCTGAGACTAAATTGTAAACTAGATAAACTCATCTTTAACAGAAAAAGTTTGAAAAATGTATTGTAATCACAAATAATATGTTCCAAGGCATTACGTCTAGTAAAAATTGCATTTCTATGTACGTTGATTCAAGAAAATATGAAGGAAGTTAAATTTCACAATAGAAGAAGGATAAAAGCCTAGGAAGAACTAATCCAAATTTCATCTATTTAAATCAAATTGAAAGACAAAGCCAATACAAAAATAAAGAATTCATAAAAATGTTGAATTTTATATACGTTAACTCAAAAAAGTCCACACACTTCGTTATACATCTGAAATTGATTTCTGAGACTAAATTGTAAACTAGATAAACTCATCTTTAAAAGAAAAAGTTTGAAAAATGTATTTTAATCACAAATAATATGTTCTTAGGCATTACGTCTAGTAAAAATTGCATTTCTATGTACGTTGGTTCAAGAATATATGAAGGAAGTCTAATTTCACTATAGAAGAAGGATGAAAGACCAAGCAGAATTAATCCAAATCCTAACAAATTTCATCTATATTGAATGAAATAGAAAGACAAAGCCAACACAAAAACAAAGAGTTCATAAAATGTTGAATTTTATATACATTAACTCAAAAAACTCTACAAACTTCGCTATAAGTGGGAAATTGATTTCAGAGACAAATTGTAAACTAGATAAACTCATCTTTGACAAAAAAAGTTTGACAAATGTATTGTAATTACAATTAACATGTTCTAAGGCAATACATCTAGTAAAAATTGCATTTCTATGTACGTTGATTCAAGAAAATATGAAGGAAATCAAATTTCACAATAGAAGAAGGATGAAAGACCAAGAAGAACTAATCCAAATCCTAACAAATTTCATCTATCTTGAATTAAATAGAAAGACAAAGCAAACACAAAAACAAAGAGTTCATAAAAATGTTGAATTTTATATACGTTAACTCAACAAAATCTACAAACTTCGGTATAAGTCGGAAATTAATTTCTGAGATTAAATTGTAAACTAGATAAACTCATCTTTAACAGAAAAAGTTTAATTACAATTAATATCTTCTAAGGTATTACGTCTAGTAAAAATTGCATTTCTATGTACGTTGATTCAAGAATATATGAAGGAAGTCAAATTTCACAATAGAAGAAGGATGAAAGACCAAGCATAACTAATCCAAATCCTAACAAATTTCATCTATATTGAATCAAATTGAAAGACAAAGCCAATACAAAAATAAAGAATTAATAAAAATGTTGAATTTTATATACGTTAACTCAAAAAAGTCTACACACTTCGTTATACATCTGAAATTGATTTCTGAGACTAAATTGTAAACTAGATAAACTCATCTTTAACAGAAAAAGTTTGAAAAATGTATTGTAATCACAAATAATATGTTCTAAGGCATTACGTGTAGTAAAAATTGCATTTCTATGTACGTTGATTCAAGAAAATATGAAGGAAGTTAAATTTCACAATAGAAGAAGGATAAAAGCCCAGGCAGAACTAATCCAAATTCCAACAAATTTCATCTATTTGAATCAATTTGAAAGACAAAGCCAATACAAAAATAAAGAATTCATAAAAATGTTAGATTTTTTATACGTTAACTCAAAAAAGTCTACACTCTTCGTTATAAGTCGGAAGTTGATTTCTGAGACTGAATTGTAAACTAGATAAACTCATCTTTAACAGAAAAAGTTTGAAAAATGTAATGTATTCACAATTAATATGTTCTAAGGCATTATTCTAGTAAAAATTACATTTCTATGTACGTTGATTCAAGAATATATGAAGGAAGTCAAATTTCACTATAGAAGAAGGACAAAAGACCAAGCAGAACTAATCCAAATCCTAATAAATTTAATCTATCTTGAATCAAATAGAAAGACAAAGACAACACAAAAAGAAAGTGTTCATAAAAATGTTGAATTTTATATACGTTAACTCAAAAAGTCTACACACTTCGTTATAAGTCGGAAATTGATTTCTGGACTAAATTGTAAACTAGATAAACTCATCTTTAACAGAAAAAGTTTGAAAAATGTATTGTAATTACAATTAATATGTTCTAAGGCATTACATCTAGTAAAAATTGCATTTCTATGTACGTTGATTCAAGAATATATGAAGGAAGTCAAATTTCACTATAGAAGAAGGACAAAAGACCAAGCAGAACTAGTCCAAATCCTAACAAATTTCATCAATCTTGAATCAAATAGAAAGACAACGACAACACAAAAAAGAAAGTGTTCATAAAAATCTTGAATTTTATATACGTTAACTCAAAAAGTCTACACACTTCATTCAAAGTCGGAAATTGATTTTTGAGACTAAATTGTAAACTAGATTAACTCATCTTTAACAGAAAAAGTTTGAAAAATGTATTGTAATCACAAATAATATGTTCTAAGGCATTACGTCTAGTAAAAATTGCATTTCTATGTACGTTGATTCAAGAAAATATGAAGGAAGTTAAAATTCACAATAGAAGAAGGATAAAAGCCCAGGCAGAACTAATCCAAATCCTAACAAATTTCATTTATATTGAATGAAATAGAAAGACAAAGCCAACACAAAAAGAAAGTGTTCATAAAAATGTTGAATTTTATATACATTAACTCAAAAAAATCTACAAACTTCGGTATAAGTCGGAAATTGATTTCTGAGACTAAATTGTAAACTAGATAAACTCATCTTTAACAGAAAAAGTTTGAAAAATGTATTGTAATTACAATTAATATGTTCAAAGGCATTACGTCTAGTAAAAATTGAATTTCTATGTACGTTGATTCAAGAATATATGAAGGAAGTCAAATTTCACAATAGAAGAAGGATGAAAGACCAAGCAGAACTAATCCAAATCCTAACAAATTTCATCTATATTGAATGAAATAGAAAGACAAATCCAACACAAAAACAAAGAGTTCATAAAATGTTGAATTATATATACGTTAACTCAAAAAAATCTACAAACTTCGCTATAAGTGGGAAATTGATTTTAGAGACAAATTGTAAACTAGATAAACTCATCTTTGACAGAAAAAGTTTGACAAATGTATTGTAATTACAATTAACATGTTCTAAGGCAATAGGTCTAGTAAAATTTGCATTTCTATGTACGTTGATTCAAGAAAATATGAAGGAAATCAAATTTCACAATAGAAGAAGGATGAAAGACCAAGAAGAACTAATCCAAATCCTAACAAATTTCATCTATCTTGAATAAAATAGAAAGACAAAGCAAACACAAAAACAAAGAGTTCATAAAAATGTTGAATTTTATATACGTTAACTCAACAAAATCTACAAACTTCGGTATAAGTCGGAAAATTAATTTCTGAGATTAAATTGTAAACTAGATAAACTCATCTTTAACAGAAAAAGTTTAATTACAATTAATATCTTCTAAGGCATTACATCTAGTAAAAATTGCATTTCTATGTACGTTGATTCAAGAATATATGAAGGAAGTCAAATTTCACAATAGAAGAAGGATGAAAGACCAAGCATAACTAATCCAAATCCTAACAAATTTCATCTATATTGAATCAAATTGAAAGACAAAGCCAATACAAAAATAAAGAATTAATAAAAATGTTGAATTTTATATACGTTAACTCAAAAAAGTCTACACACTTCGTTATACTTCTGAAATTGATTTCTGAGACTAAATTGTAAACTAGATAAACTCATCTTTAACAGAAAAAGTTTGAAAATGTATTGTAATCACAAATAATATGTTCTAAGGCATTACGTTTAGTAAAAATTGCATTTCTATGTACGTTGATTCAAGAAAATATGAAAGAAGTTAAATTTCACAATAGAAGAAGGATAAAAGCCCAGGCAGAACTAATCCAAATTCCAACAAATTTCATCTATTTGAATCAATTTGAATGACAAAGCCAATACAAAAATAAAGAATTCATAAAAATGTTAGATTTTTTATACGTTAACTCAAAAAAGTCTACACTCTTCGTTATAAGTCGGAAGTTGATTTCTGAGACTGAATTGTAAACTAGATAAACTCATCTTTAACAGAAAAAGTTTGAAAAATGTAATGTATTCACAATTAATATGTTCTAAGGCATTATTCTAGTAAAAATTACATTTCTATGTACGTTGATTCAAGAATATATGAAGGAAGTCAAATTTCACTGTAGAAGAAGGACAAAAGACCAAGCAGAACTAATCCAAATCCTAACAAATTTAATCTATCTTGAATCAAATAGAAAGACAAAGACAACACAAAAAGAAAATGTTCATAAAAATGTTGAATTTTATATACGTTAACTCAAAAAGTCTACACACTTCGTTATAAGTCGGAAATTGATTTCTGGACTAAATTGTAAACTAGATAAACTCATCTTTAACAGAAAAAGTTTGAAAAAAGTATTGTAATTACAATTAATATGTTCTAAGGCATTACATCTAGTAAAAATTGCCTTTCTATGTACGTTGATTCAAGAATATATGAAGGAAGTAAAATTTCACTATAGAAGAAGGACAAAAGACCAAGCAGAACTAGTCCAAATCCTAACAAATTTCATCTATCTTGAATCAAATAGAAAGACAACGACAACACAAAGAGAATGTGTTCATAAAAATGTTGAATTTTATATACGTTAACTCAAAAAGTCTACACACTTCATTATAAGTCGGAAATTGATTTTTGAGACTAAATTGTAAACTAGATTAACTCATCTTTAACAGAAAAAGTTTGAAAAATGTATTGTAATCACAAATAATATGTTCTAAGGCATTACGTCTAGTAAAAGTTGCATTTCTATGTACGTTGATTCAAGAAAATATGAAGGAAGTTAAAATTCACAATAGAAGAAGGATAAAAGCCCAGGAAGAACTAATCCAAATCCTAACAAATTTCATTTATATTGAATGAAATAGAAAGACAAAGCCAATACAAAAATAAAGAATTCATAAAAATGTTAGATTTTTTATACGTTAACTCAAAAAAGTCTACACTCTTCGTTATAAGTCGGAAGTTGATTTCTGAGACTAAATTGTAAACTAGATAAAACTCATCTTTAACATAAAAAGTTTGAAAAATGTAATGTATTCACAATTAATATGTTCTAAGGCATTATTCTAGTAAAAAATTACATTTCTATGTACGTTGATTCAAGAATATATGAAGGAAGTCAAATTTCACTATAGAAGAAGGACAAAAGACCAAGCAGAACTAATCCAAATCCTAACAAATTTAATCTATCTTGAATCAAATAGAAAGACAAAGACAACACAAAAAGAAAGTGTTCATAAAATGTTGAATTTTATATACGTTAACTCAAAAAGTCTACACACTTCGTTATAAGTCGGAAATTGATTTCTGGACTAAATGTAAACTAGATAAACTCATCTTAACAGAAAAAGTTGAAAAATGTATGTAATTACATTAATATGTTCTAAGGAAGCATCTAGTTTGCATTTCTATGTACGATGATTCAAGAATATGAAGGAAGTCAAATTTCACTATAGAAGAAGGACAAAAGACCAAGCAGAACTAGTCCAATCCTACCAAATTTCATTTATCTTGAATCAAATAGAAAGACAACGACAACACACAAGAAAGTGTTCACAAAATGTTGAATTTTATATACGTTAACTCAAAAAGTCTACACCTTCATTCTAAGTCGGAAATTGATTTTTGAGACTAAATTGTACTAGATTAACTCATCTTTAACAGAAAAAGTTGAAAAATGTATTGTAATCACAAATATGTTCTAAGGCATTACGTCTAGTAAAATTGCATTTCTATGTACTTTGATTCAAGAAAATATGAAGGAAGTTAAAATCACAATAGAAGAAGGATAAAAGCCAGGCAGAACTAATCCAAATCCTAACAATTTCATTTATATTGAATGAAATAGAAAGACAAGCCAACACAAAAAGAAAGTGTTCATAAAAATGTTGAATTTTATACATAACTCAAAAAATCTACAAACTTCGCTATAAGTGGGAAATTGATTTTAGAGACAAATTGTAAACTAGATAAACTCATATTTGACAGAAAAAGTTTGACAAATGTATTGTAATTACAATTAACATGTTCTAAGGCAATACGTCTAGTAAAAATTGCATTTCTATGTACGTTGATTCAAGAAAATATGAAGGAAATCAAATTTCACAATAGAAGAAGGATGAAAGACCAAGAAGAACTAATCCAAATCCTAACAAATTTCATTTATCTTGAATCAAATAGAAAGACAAAGCCAACACAAAAACAAAGAGTTCATAAAAATGTTGAATTTTATATACGTTAACTCAACAAAATCTACAAACTTCGGTATAAGTCGAAAATTGATTTCTGAGACTAAATTGTAAACTAGATAAGCTCATCTTTAACAGAAAAAGTTTAATTACAATTAATATCTTCTAAGGCATTACGTCTAGTAAAAATTGCATTTCTATGTACGTTGATTCAAGAATATATGAAGGAAGTCAAATTTCACAATAGAAGAAGGATGAAGACCAAGCATACTATCCAAATCCTAACAAATTTCATCTATATTGAATCAAATTGAAAGACAAAGCCAACACAAAAATAAAGTTCTAAAAAATGTTGAATTTTATATACGTTAACTCAAAAAGTCTACACACTTCGTTATACATCTGAAATTGATTTCTGAGACTAAATTGTAAACTAGATAAACTCATCTTTAACAGAAAAAGTTGAAAAATGTATTGTAATCACAAATAATATGTTCTAAGGCATTATGTGTAGTAAAAATTGCATTTCTATGTACGTTGATTCAAGAAAATATGAAGGAAGTTAAATTTCACAATAGAAGAAGGATAAAAGCCCAGGCAGAACTAATCCAAATCCAACAAATTTCATCTATTTGAAGAAAGCCAATACAAAAAAAAAGAATTCATAAAAATGTTAGATTTTTTATACGTTAACTCAAAAAGTCTACACTCTTCGTTATAAGTCGGAAGTTGATTTCTGAGACTGAATTGTAAACTAGATAAACTCATCTTTAACAGAAAAAGTTTGAAAATGTAATGTATTCACAATTAATATGTTCTAAGGCATTTCTAGTAAAAATTCATTTCTATGTACGTTGATTCAAGAATAATGAAGGAAGTCAAATTTCACTATAGAAGAAGGAAAAGACCAAGCAAACTAATCCAAATCCTTATAAATTTAATCTATCTTGAATCAAATAGAAAGACAAAGACAACACAAAAAGAAGTGTTCATAAAAATGTTGAATTTTATATACGTTAACTCAAAAAGTCTACACACTTCGTTATGAAGTCGGAAATTGATTTCTGGACTAAATTGTAAACTAGATAAACTCATCTTTAACAGAAAAAGTTTGAAAAAGTATTGTAATTACAATTAATATGTTCTAAGGCATTACATCTAGTAAAAATTGCATTCTATGTACGTTGATTCAAGAATATATGAAGGAAGTCAAATTTCACTATAGAAGAAGGAAAAGACCAAGCAAACTATCCAAATCCTAACAAATTTCATCTATCTTGAATCAAATAGAAAGACAACGCCACAAAAAAGAAAGTGTTCATAAAAATCTTGAATTTTATATACGTTAACTCAAAAGTCTACACACTTCATTCAAAGTCGGAAATTGATTTTGAGACTAAATTGTAAACTAGATTAAACTCATCTTTAACAGAAAAAGTTTGAAAATGTATTGTAATCACAAATAATATGTTCTAAGGCATTACGTCTAGTAAAAATTGCATTTCTATGTACGTTGATTCAAGAAAATATGAAGGAAGTTAAAATTCACAATAGAAGAAGATAAAAGCCCAGGCAGAACTAATCCAAATCCTAACAAATTTCATTTATTGAATGAAATAGAAAGACAAAGCCAATACAAAAATAAAGAATTCATAAAAATGTTAGATTTTTTATACGTTAACTCAAAAAGTCTACACTCTTTATAAGTCGGAAGTTGATTTCTGAGACTAAATTGTAAACTAGATAAACTCATCTTAAATAAAAAGTTTGAAAAATGTATGTATTCACAATTAATATGTTCTAAGGCATTACGTCTAGTAAAAATTACATTTCTATGTACGTTGATTCAAGAATATATGAAGGAAGTCAAATTTCACTATAGAAGAAGGACAAAAGACCAAGCAGAACTAATCCAAATCCTAACAAATTTAATCTATCTTGAATCAAATAGAAAGACAAAGACAACACAAAAAGAAAGAGTTCATAAAATGTTGAATTTATATACGTTAACTCAAAAAGTCTACACACTTCGTTATAAGTCGGAAATTGATTTCTGGACTAAATTGTAAACTAGATAAACTCATCTTTAACAGAAAAAGTTTGAAAATGTATTGTAATTACAATTAATATGTTCTAAGGAATACTCAGTAAAATTGCATTTCTATGTACGTTGATTCAAGAAATATGAAGGAAGTCAAATTTCACAATAGAAGAAGGACAAAAGACCAAGCAGAACTAGTCCAAATCCTAAAAAAATTTCATTATCTTGAATCAAATAGAAAGCAACGACAACACAAAAAAGAAAGTGTTCAAAAATGTTGAATTTTATATACGTTAACTCAAAAGTCTACACACTTTCTAAGTCGGAAATGATTTTGAGACTAAATTGTTAAACTAGATAACTCATCTTTAACAGAAAAAGTTTGAAAAATGTATTGTAATCAAAATAATATGTTCTAAGGCATTACGTCTAGTAAAAATTGCATTTCTATGTATTGATTCAAGAAAATATGAAGGAAGTTAAATTTCACAATAGAAGAAGGATAAAGCCCAGGCAGAACTAATCCAAATCCTAACAAATTTCATTTATATTGAATCAAATAGAAAGACAAAGCCAACACAAAAAGAAAGTTCATAAAAATGTTGAATTTTATATCTTAACTCAAAAAATCTACCACTTCGTATAAGTCGGAAATTGATTTTAGAGACAAATTGTAAACTAGATAAACTCATTTGACAGAAAAAGTTTGAAAAATGTATTGTAATTACAATTAATATGTTCTAAGGCATACGTCTAGTAAAAATTGCATTTCTATGTACGTTGATTCAAGAAAATATGAAGGAAGTCAAATTTCACAATAGAAGAAGGATGAAAGACCAAGCAGAACTAATCCAAATCCTAACAAATTTCATCTATCTTGAATCAAATAGAAAGACAAAGCCAACACAAAAAAAGAGTTCATAAAATGTTGAATTTTATATACGTTAACTCAAAAAATCTACACTTCGTATAAGTCGAAATTGATTTCTGAGACTAAATTGTAAACTAGATAAATCATCTTTAACAGAAAAAGTTTAATTACAATTAATACTTCTAAGGCATTACGTCTAGTAAAAATTGCATTTCTATGTACGTTGATTCAAGAAATATGAAGGAAGTCAAATTTCACAATAGAAGAAGGATGAAAGACCAAGGAAACTAATCCAAATCCTAACAAATTTCGTCTATTGAATCAAATTGAAAGAAAGCCAATACAAAAATAAAGAATTCATAAAAATGTTGAATTTTATATACGTTAACTCAAAAAGTCTACACACTTCGTTATACATCTGAAATTGATTTCTGAGACTAAATTGTAAACTAGATAAACTCATCTTTAACAGAAAAAGTTTGAAAAATGTATTGTAATCACAAATAATATGTTCTAAGGCATTACGTCTAGTAAAAATTGCATTTCTATGTACGTTGATTCAAGAAAATATGAAGGAAGTTAAATTTCACAATAGAAGAAGGATAAAAGCCCATGCAGAACTAATCCAAATTCCAACAAATTTCATCTATTTGAATCAATGAAAGACAAAGCCAACACAAAAAGAATTCATAAAAATGTTAGATTTTTATACGTTAACTCAAAAATGTCTACACTTCGTTATAAGCCGGAAGTTGATTTCTGAGACTGAATTGTAACTAGATAAACTCATCTTTAACAGAAAAATTTGAAAATGTATTGTATTCACATTAATATGTTCTAAGCATTACTCTAGTAAAAATTGCATTTCTATGTACGTGATTCGAGAATATGAAGGAAGTCAAATTTCACTATAGAAGATGGACAAAAGACCAAGCAGAACTAATCCAAATCCTAACAAATTTAATCTATCTTGAATCAAATAGAAAGACAAAGACAACACAAAAAGAAAGTGTTCATAAAAATGTTGAATTTTATATACGTTAACTCAAAAAGTCTACACTTCGTTATAAGTCGGAAATTGATTTCTGGACTAAATTGTAAACTAGATAAACTCATCTTTAAAAGAAAAAGTTTTAAAAATGTATTGTAATTACAATTAATATGTTCTAAGGCATTACATCTAGTAAAAATTGCATTTCTATGTACGTTGATTCAAGAATATATGAAGGAAGTCAAATTTCACTATAGAAGAAGGACAAAAGACCAAGCAGAACTAGTCCAAATCCTAAAAAATTTCATCTATCTTGAATCAAATAGAAATACAACGACAATACAAAAAGAAAGTGTTCATAAAAATGTTGAATTTTATATACGTTAACTCAAAAAGTCTACACACTTCGTTATAAGTTGGAAATTGATTTTTGAGACTAAATTGTAAACTAGATAAACTCATCTTTAACAGAAAAAGTTTGAAAAATGTAACGTAATTACAATTAATATGTTCTAAGGCAATACGTCTAGAACATTCATTTTCGAAGCAAATCAGGAAAAAGTTTTCGTAATTTTTCTTTTTTTTCTCTCTCTTGGCTCTGAGACGATTTTTCCTTAGGGTTTTGGGTTTTCAAACTTTTCAATTTTTTTGGTTCTCCTCAATCATCTACGGGTGATTTGAGATGGGAGATGCTTCTCATGCGTCTCATGTTAGGTCTCGTACTTATGCTGATCAGGTGAAGGGGAAGCAACAGCTTCCAACAACATCTATTGATCTCAGTTCTTTACCATTGCCAACGTTAAAAGAAGGCAAACCAGCGATTGTTTTACCTGAATCTTTCTATTTGGAAGGTTGTGATATTTGGAAATTCAGTCTTATTGGACGTTTAGATTTCAAAGGAATTACTTTCCAAGAGGTGAAGGATGATTTGGAACATCAATGGCAGCTAGGTCAAGGTGCGGTTCAGCTAATTCCTATGAGTAGAGGTTTCTTCACCATCAAGTTACAATCCCAAACAGCAAAAGAAAGCTTTTGAATGCTGAAGCTTGGTTTTTTAGGCATCAAAAGCTAACCCTAATTGAATGGTTTCCTGGTTTTGATGCTGAAAAACAAAGATCATCTCATGCTTCCGTGTGGGTTTCTTTTCCAGGGCTTCCATTAGAATTCTGGACAGAAAAAACTATTGTCCTTGGCTAAATCATTAGGAACTCCAATTGTGGTTGATAGACGTACTCTTGCTCATGAATATGGTCACTTTGCATCAGTTTTGGTGGATATTAATTTTGCTGAAGCAGCTACTGATGCTATTCATATTACGGTTGGGGGTTTAGATTTTTGGCAATCTGTTGAGATTCAAAAAGTTCCAAAATATTGTTCCAAGTGCAAGTTGATTGGGCATACTGATCATGAATGTAGAAAGCAGCACAAGGAAAATACTGAGCGACAACTTGTGGTAAGCAAACAAGTTAGCGTTGATGATTCTCAACCTGGCGTGAGCAATATTCCTAAACCTGCTGGTGGGGAATGGCAAGTGGCTAGGCGTAAGAAGAAGGGTAAGAAAAAAGCTCACAACGTCAATGTAGATGTTCGTGATGTTGTTGATAATATTGCTGGTGAAGAAGCTGATGTGGAGTTTGCTGCTAAGCTGGTGAAGGCTCAGCAGTTGGAGGTTGTTATGGCACAAGCCAAAGCTGATTTTGAATCTGTCTATGTTGAATTGGCGAGAACTAAACAAGCGCAGGCTTCAAAATCAGTTTTAGTTAAGAATGGAAAAGTGGGTGAAACTAATCCATCAACTATAACAAGTTTGGTTGGAACTAGGATTCCCAAACCTGTTAGGATTGTGACCGCAACTCCTACTCCTCTTTGTGATCAGCTTACGGCTGGGGAGTTTCTTTTGAATAAAAACAGATATAATGCTATTGAAACAATTCAAGATGTGGAGGAGAGTTCAGCTGATGCAAAGTTTAGGGCTGATCAAGAAGCTAGGCGTGTTCGCATGCAATCCATGCATAAGGTAGTGAATACTACTGAGGGTAGGAATGCTTCTGATTCCGAGTCTCTTCAGGACTCCAATTTGAGAATTTGTGCTGAAAAAGGAAGTTTACCAAGAATTAATTCTGGTGCAACTTCTCAGATTGATATAACTCCAAAACTGGTTTTTAATGCGTGTTCTATATTGGAACATAAATGGCATTGCACGTGATGCTGCTAAAATAAGTTGCGTGAGTTATTTCATGATTTCAAGCCGGATATTTTATGTATTGCAGAGCCAAAGGTACATTGTACTTTAAATTTCTTGCAAACTTTATATGTGGATGGCTATAAGAAAGAAGTTATTCATAATTCTGTTGGTTCGTCTAAAGGAAACATATGGATTTTTTGGTCCAGCTGCATAGCTACGCCTGTAGTTATGAATTCTAGTAGGCAAGCTATTACTATTGAAGTAGAGGGGGTTTTGATTTCCTTTGTTCATGCTAGCTGTTTACGTGTCACGAGAAGAAGTTTATGGCAGCAACTTTCTTCAGTTGATAATAATACTCCATGGTTGGTTATGGGTGATTTTAATTGTGTTCTTCGCAATGAGGAGAAGAGAGGAGGTAGACAACCACGTACTTCAGTCATCATGATTTTAGTGATTGGATGGAGGATAATGATCTTTTTGAAGCTGATTTTTTGGGTTCTAAGTTCACTTGGGCTAATGGCCAATCTGGTGTTCGTAGAATTCTTTGTAAGCTAGATAGAGCTTTGATCAATGAGGCGTGGCTTATTAAGTTTGAGAATTGGAGGTGTAAAGCTCTTCCTCGTGAAGTTTCTGACCATTCCACTCTTATTGGCTTTCCTTTTGTTAATACTAGACCGAAACGAGCTCCTTTTAGAGTTCAGAAGATGTGGTTTCTCATTCAGACTTCATGCGCATGGTGAGTGAGAGTTGGAACGCCCCTATTACTGGTACGCCTGCTTTTATTTTTCCTTCCAAACTTAAAAGGTTAAAGGTTATCATGAAAGAGTGGAATTTACGTGTCTTTGGCAATGTGTATGCTAAGCTCAAGCAAGCGCAGTTGACTATGGAAGTGGCGCTTACAATTTCAGATGAGGATCCAGAAGATGTAACTAAGCTGAATTATGCCAAGAGGCTTCAGTTACTCTTCAGGAAATTCGTGCACAACAAGCTACTATGTTGAAGCAAAAGTCAAGAAATAAATGGCTTCAGGAAGGTGCTAGTAATACTTCTTTTTTTCATGCCAATATAGGACTAGAAGGAGTAGTAACATGATTTCGGAGTTGTGGATGATAATGGGGTTGTTATAACTGATTGTGACCAAATTAAAGACCACACCGTGGCCTATTTTGAGGATAAATTTAATGGTGCTGAGTTGCCTATTGATGATGCTTTGTTTCAATATGATCATAACATTATTTCCGTGGAAGATAGTCAGAGAATGGATGAGATTCCTACTATTGAAGAGATTAAGAATGTGTTTTTGATCTTGGCGCTGATAGTGCCCCTGGGCCGGATGGTTTCTCTGGTTGTTTCTATAGGCATTGCTGGGATGTGATTCAGCAAGACCTTTTCAATGCTGTCACGTATTGCTGGCGTCGGCAGATGATTCCTCAAGGTACTAATTCTAGTCTTATTATTTTACTTGCCAAGTTTAGAGGGGCCAATTCTCTTCGAAACTTCAGGCCTATTGGTCTTAGTAATTTTTTCTTTAAGATTTTTACTAAGATTTTAGCTACAAGACTGGGGAGTGTTCTTGATAATTTGGTTTCAGAAGAGCAAGTTGCTTTATGAAGGGGAGAAATATCATGAGAACATTAGTGTGGCGTCGGAGATGATCAATGATTTAAAAACTAAGCGGAGGGATGGTAATTTGGGGTTGAAGCTAGATATTACTCAAGCTTTTGACACGGTTAGCTGGTCCTTTGTCTTAGAGGTTTTTCGAAAATATGGTTTCTCTCATAGATGGTGTTCTTGGATCTGGTCAATCCTTAATTCAGCAAGGATTTCTATTCTTCTTAATGGAAGTCCTGAGGGTTTCTTCACAATCAATAGAGGTCTGAGGCAAGGTGATCCTTATCTCCCCTTATTTTTGTTCTTATTGAAGATGTTCTGAGTAGAAATCTCACGAAATTGTTTGTGGAAAAGAAGATGACGCCAATGCTCTCAAAAAGGTATTTCTCCCACTCATCTTTTCTTTGCTGATGACATTATGATTTTTTGTAAAGGCAATATGAAGAGTTTGCGTAATCTTCTATCTTGCTTGGTAAATATCAAAGTGCCTCTGGGCAATCTGTTTGTCGTCAAAAGAGTAAGGTTTATTATGGTGGTGGTTCATTGAGTCGCTGTGGAACATCACTAATTTGCTTGGTATGGAAGTTTCCAATTTTCCGGACAGGTATTTGGGAGTTCAGATCATGCCTGGGGTGTTCGATATCGTCACATAAGCAATGTGATTGAGAAAATAAAGAATCAACTTTCGGTTTGGAAGGGAAGATTACTTTCTTTTCAAGATAGAGTTGTTCTTATTAATTCAGTGATAGCTAGCTATGCCATTCACAACATGGCGGTGTACAAGTGGCCTAGAAAGTTTGTTCAGCAGGCGGAAAGAGCCATTCGTAATTTTCTTTGGTCTGGTGATGCTGATGTTACTAGGAAATTTGTTGTTGGGTATCCTAAAGTTTGTTGTCCTCTGAAGGAAGGTGGTCTTGGTATAACCAGCATGGTTGTTATTAATAAAGCTCTTCTCATGAAGCTGTGGTGGAGTATTCGTTCTTCAGACAAGAAATGGGCTCGTTTTTTTGGGCAAAGTTTACTACTAGAAATGGTGGTATCAAACGTTATGGTGTGAATTCTTCAATTTTGTCGGGCATTAAATTGATTCATTCTATTGTGGACAAGCATTCTAAGGTTCTTATTGGTGATGGGAGGGCTACATCTCTTTATTTTGATGTTTGGTATGGGAATGAGAGCATTGCTGATATGCTTAATGAAACTGATCTAGACAGAAATGTTAAGGTTAGTGATATTATTGATAATAATACTTGGCAGTTGCAGGGTAGTCATCTTCAGAATTTGGTGCGTGCTGGGGTAGTCTTGGATGATTTTCCTTTGTTGCAAGGAGGGAAGGATGTTAGAATTTGGATGCCAGAGATGAATGGACGTTTTTCTGTTTCATCAGCTAAGAACCTAATTAGAAGGGAGTATTCAACTTCAGCGGTGTATGGTCTTTTGTGGAAGAAAGAAATTCATCCAAAACTTGCTGCCCAGAATTGGAAGATTTGTAGAGAGGTTTGTGCTACTCAAGACAAGATTAGGAGTAGATTCAAAATTGAATAGCCAACAAATGTTACTTATGCAAGGCTGATGAGGAATCTTTGGAGCACATTATATGGAATTGTCCGTTTTCTACGCAAATCTGGCAGTGGTGTTCAGGTTTGTTTAATTTAAGACCTTATTATGATGTTGTGACTTCATATAAATCAGCAAAAGGTAGGAGTCGTATTATTAAGGATTTATGGCTTCTTGCTAACTTAGTGATTCGCTCGGAGTTGTGGCAGACTAGAAATTTAGCTTGTTTTCAAAATTTGGCAGCTAACATTCACTTCTTCAAGAAGAGGATTTTCTTTTTGGTTCATGAATATTCTGTTAGGCTGAAGAGTTCTATGCGTAATACTTCAGCAGATTTGGAGATTTTGAACCACTTCCGTGTGGCTCATAGGCAGGTACATCAGGTAGAACCAATTGAAGTTTTTTGGCATCCTCCTAATAGGGATGAGATTTTATTATGTTGTGATGGTGCGGCCAAAGGAACCCAGGTGTTGCAGGGGCTGGTGTTGTGGTGCGTGATGCGGATTGTAACTTTGTAGGGGCTATGAGCATTGGGCTGGGAATTACTAATAATTTCTTGGCAGAACTTTATGGTGTTATTGTTGGTTTAGAATGGGCTTTGAAGTGGAATATGAGAAAGGTTCTTGTGCGTTCAGATTCAATGGGAGCGATTGCTGTAACGTAATTACAATTAATATGTTCTAAGGCAATACGTCTAGTAAAAGTTGCATTTCTATGTACGTTGATTCAAGAAAATATGAAGGAAGTCAAATTTCACAATAGAAGAAGGATGAAAGACCAAGAAGAACTAATCCAAATCCTAATAAATTTCATCTATCTTGAATCAAATAGAAAGACAAAGCCAACACAAAAAGAAAGAGTTCATAAAAATGTTGAATTTTATATACGTTAACTCAAAAAAGTCTACACACTTCGTTATACATCTGAAATTGATTTCTGAAACTAAATTGTAAACCAGATAAACTCATCTTTAACAGAAAAAGTTTGAAAAATGTATTGTAATCACAATTAATATGTTCTAAGGCAGTACGTCTAGTAAAAATTGCATTTCTATGTACGTTGATTCAAGAAAATATGAAGGAAGTCAAATTTCACAATAGAAGAAGGATGAAAGACCAAGAAGAACTAATCCAATTCCTAACAAATTTCATCTATCTTGAATCAAATAGAAAGACAAAGCCAACACAAAACAAAGAGTTCATAAAAATGTTGAGTTTTATATACGTTAACTCAAAAAAGTCTACACACTTCGTTATAGATCTGAAATTGATTTCTGAGACTACACTGTAAACTAGATAAACTCATCTCTAACAGAAAAGGTTTGAAAAATTTATTGTAATCACAAATAAAATGTTCTAAGGCATTACGTCTAGTAAAAATTGCATTTCTATGTACGTTGATTCAAGAAAATATGAAGGAAGTTAAATTTCACAATAGAAGAAGGATAAAAGCCCAGGCAGAACTAATCCAAATTCCAACAAATTTCATCTATTTGAATCAAATTGAAAGACATAGCCAATACAAAAATAAAGAATTCATAAAAAATTTAGTTTTTTATACGTTAACTCAAAAAAGTCTACACTCTTTGTTATAAGTCGGAAGTTGATTTCTGAGACTGAATTGTAAACTAGATAAACTCATCTTTAACAGAAAAAGTTTGAAAAATGTATTGTATTCACAATTAATATGTTCTAAGGCATTATGTCTAGTAAAAATTGCATTTCTATGTACGTTGATTCAAGAATATATGAAGGAAGTCAAATTTCACAATATACGAAGGATGACAAACCAGCCAGAACTAATCCAAATTCTAACAAATTTCATCTATTTGAATCAAATTCAAAGACAAAGCGAATATAAAAATAAAGAGTTCATAAAAATGTTGAATTTTTTATACTTTAACTCAAAAAAGTCGACACAATTCGTTATAACTCGGAAATTGATTTCTGAGACAAAATTGTAAACTAGATAAACTCATCTTTAACAGAAAAAGTTTTAAAAATGTATTGTAATCACAATTAAAATGTTCTAAGGAAGTACGTCTAATAAAAATTGCATTTCTATGTACGTTGATTCAAGAAAATATGAAGGAAGTCAAATTTCACTATAGAAGAAGGACGAAAGACCAAGCAGAACTAATCCAAATCCTAACAAATTTCATCTATCTTGAATCAAATAGAAAGACAAAGCCAACACAAAAAGAAAGAGTTCATAAAATGTTGAGTTTTATATACGTTAACTCAAAAAGTCTACACACTTCGTTATAAGTCGGAAATTGATTTCTGAGACTATATTGTAAACTAGATAAACTCATCTTTAACAGAAAAAGTTTGAAAAATGTATTGTAATTACAATTAATATGTTCTAAGGCAATACGTCCAGTAAAAATTGCATTTCTATGTACGTTAATTCAAGAAAATATCAAGGAAGTCAAATTTCACAATAGAAGAAGGATGAAAGACCAAGGAGAACTAATCCAAATTGTAACAAATTTCATCTATTTGAATCAAATTGAAAGACAAAGCCAATACAAAAATAACGAGTTCATAAAAATGTTGAATTTTTATACGTTAACTCAAAAAGTCTACACACTTCGTTATAAGTCGGAAATTGATTTCTGAGACTAAATTGTAAACTATATAAACTCATCTTTAACAGAAAAAGTTTGAAAAATGTATTTTAATCACAATTAATATGTTCTAAGGAAGTACGTCTAGTAAAATTTGCATTTCTATGTACGTTGATTCAAGAAAATATGAAGGAAGTCAAATTTCACTATAAAAGAAGGACGAAAGACCATGCAGAACTAATCCAAATCTTAACAAATTTCATCTATCTTGAATCAAATAGAAAGACAAATCCAACACAAAAAGAAAGAGTTCATAAAATGTTGAGTTTTATATACATTAACTCAAAAATTCTACACACTTTGTTATAAGTCGCAAATTGATTTCTGAGACTATATTGTAACCTAGATAAACTCATCTTTAACAGAAAAAGTTTGAAAAATGTATTGTAATTTCAATCAATATGTTCTAAGGCAATACATCTAGTAAAATTGCATTTCTATGTACGTTGATTCAAGTAAGAAGGAAGTCAAATTTCACAATAGAAGAAGGATGAAAGACCAAGAAGAAATAATCCAAATCCTAGAAAATTTCATCTATCTTGAATCAAATAGAAAGACAAAGCCAATACAAAAAGAAAGAGTTCATAAAAATGTTGAGTTTTATATACGTTAACTCAAAAAAGTCTACACACTTCGTTATAAGTCTGAAATTGATTTCTGAAACTAAATTGTAAACTGGATAAACTCGTCTTCAACAGAAAAAGTTTGAAAAATGTATTGTAATGACAATTAATATGTTATAAGGATGTACGTCTAGTAAAAATTGCATTTCTATGTACGTTGATTTAAGAAAATATGAAGGAAGCCAAATGTCACAATAGAAGAAGGATGAAAGACCATCCAGAACTAATCCAAATTGTAACAAAATTCATCTATTTGAATCAAATTGAAAGACAAAGCCAATACAACAATAAAGAGTTCATAAAAATGTTGAATTTTTTATACGTTAACTCAAAAAAGTCTCCACTCTTCGTGATAAGTCCGAAGTCGATTTTTGAGACTAAATTGTAAACTGGTTAAACTCATCTTTAACAGAAAAAGTTTGAAAAATGTATTGTAATCACAATAAATATGTTCTAAGGCAGTACGTCTAGTGAAAATTGCATTTCTATGTGCGTTGATTCAAGAATATATGAAGGAAGTCAAATTTCACAATATAAGAAGGATGAAAGACCAAGCAGAACTAATCCAAATCCTAACAAATTTCATCTATCTTGAATCAAATAGAAAGACAAAGCCAACACAAAAAGAAAGACTTCATAAAAATGTTGAATTTTATATACGTTAACTCAAAAAAGTCTACAAACTTCGGTATAAGTCGAAAAATAATTTCTGAGACTAAATTGTAAACTAGATAAACTCATCTTTAACATAAAAAGTTTGAAAAATGTATTTTAATCACAAATTATATGTTCTAAGGAATTACGTCTAGTAAAAATTGCATTTCTATGTACGTTGATTCAAGCAAATATGAAGGAAGTCAAATTTCACAATATAAGAAGGATGAAAGGCCAAGCAGAACTAATCCAAATTCTAACAAATTTCATCTATTTGTATCAAATTGAAAGACAAAGCCAAGATAAAAATAAAGAGTTCATAAAAATGTTGAATTTTTTATACGTTAACTCAAAAAAGTTTACACTCTTCGTTATAAGTCGGAAGTCGATTTCTGAGACTAAATTGTAAACTAGTTAAACTCATCTTTAACAGAAAAAGTTTGAAAAATGTATTATAATCACAATAAATATGTTCTAAGGCAGTACGTCTAGTAAAAATTGCATTTCTATGTACGTTGTTTCAAGAATATATAAAGGAAGTCATATTTCACAATATAAGAAGGATGAAAGACCAAGCAGAACTAATCCAAATCCTAACAAATTTCATCTATCTTGAATCAAATAGAAAGACAAATCCAACACAAAAAGAAAGAGTTCATAAAAATGTTGAATTTTACATACGTTAACTCAAAAACGTCTACAAACTTCGGTATAAGTCGAAAGTTGATTTCTAAGACTAAATTATAAACTAGATAAACTCATCTTTAACAGAAAAAGTTTGAAAAATGTATTGTAATCACAAATAATATGTTCTAAGGCTTTACGTCTAGTAAAACTTGCATTTCTATGTACGTTGTTTCAAGAAAATATGAAGGAAGTCAAATTTCACAATAGAAGAAGGATGAAAGCCCAGGTAGAACTAATCCAAATTCCAACAAATTTCATCTATTTGAATCAAATTGAAAGACAAAGCCAATACAAAAAACAAAGAGTTCATAAAAATGTCAGATTTTTTATACGTTAACTCAAAAAAGTCTACACTCTTCGTTATAAGTCGGAAGTTGATTTCTGAGACTAAATTGTAAACTAGATAAACTCATCTTTAACCGAAAAAGTTACAAAAATTTATTGTAATCACAATTAATATGTTCTAAGGAAGTACGTCTAGTAAAAATTGCATTTCTATGTACGTTGATTCAAGAATATATGAAGGAAGTCAAATTTCACTATAGAAGAAGGACGAAAGACCAAGCCGAACTAATCCAAATCCTAACAAATTTCATCTATCTTGAAGCAAATAGAAAGACAAAGGCAACACAAAAAGAAAGTATTCATAAAAATGTTGAATTTTATATACGTTAACTCAAAAACACTTTGTTATAGGTCTGAAATTGATTTCTGAGACTATATTGTAAACTAGATAAACTCATATTTAATAGAAAAAGTATGAAAAATGTATTGTAATCACAATTAATATGTTCTAAGCCATTACGTCTAGTAAAAATAGCATTTCAGTGTACGTTGATTCAATAAAATATGAAGGAAGTCAAATTTCAGAATATAAGAAAGATGAAAGAGCATCCAGAACTAATCCAAATTCTAACAAATTTCATCTAATTGAATCACATTGAAAGACAAAGCCAAGACAAAAATAAAGAGTTCATAAAAATGTTGAATTTTTTATAAGTTAACTCAAAAAAGTCTACACTCTTCATTATAAGTCGGAAATTGATTTCTGAGACTAAATTGTAAACTAGATTAACTAATCTTTAACAGAAAAAGTTGCATTTCTATGTACGTTGTTTCAAGAATATATAAAGGAAGTCAAAATTCACAATATAAGAAGGATGAAAGACCAAGCAGAACTAATCCAAATCCTAACAAATTTCATCTATCTTGAATCAAATAGAAAGACAAAGCCAACACAAAAAGAAAGAGTTCTTAAAAATGTTGAATTTTATATACGTTAACTCAAAAAAGTCTACACTCTTCGTTATAAGTTGGAAGTTGATTTCTGAGACTAAATTGTAAACTAGTTAAACTCATCTTTAACAGAAAAAGTTTGGAAAATGTATTGTAATCACAATAAATATGTTCTAAGGCTTTACGTCTAGTAAAAATTGCATTTCTATGTACGTTGATTCAAGAAAATATGAAGGAAGTCAAATTTCACAATATAAGAAAGATGAAAGAGCATCTAGAACTAATCCAAATTCTAACAAATTTCATCTAATTGAATCAAACTGAAAGACAAAGCCAAGACAAAAATAAAGAGTTCATAAAAATGTTGAATTTTTTATACGTTAACTCAAAAAGGTCTACACTCTTCGTTATAAGTCAGAAGTTGATTTCTGAGACTAAATTGTAAACTAGATAAACTCATCTTTAACAGAAAGTTTTTCAAAAATGTATTGTAATCACAATAAATATGTTTTAAGGCAGTACGTCTAGAAAAAATTGCATTTCTATGTACGTTGTTTCAAGTATATATAAAGGAAGTCAAATTTCACAATAGAAGAAGGATGAAAGACCATGCAGAACTAATCCAAATCCTAACAAATTTCATCTATCTTGAATCAAGTAGAAAGACAAAGCCAACATAAAAAGAAAGATTTCATAAAAATGTTGAACTTTATATACGTTAACTCAAAAAAGTCTACACATTTCGTTATAAGTCGGAAATTGATTTCTTAGACTAAATTGTAAACTAGATAAACTCATCTTTAACATAAAAAGTTTGAAAAATGTATTGTAATCACAAATAATATGTTCTAAGGCTTTACGTCTAGTAAAAATTGCATTTCTATGTACGTTGATTCAATAAAATGAAGGAAGTCAAATTTCAGAATATAAGAAAAATGAAAGAGCATCCAGAACTAATCCAAATTCTAACAAATTTCATCTAATTGAATCACATTGAAAGACAAAGCCAAGACAAAAATAAAGAGTTCATAAAAATGTTGAATTTTTTATAAGTTAACTCAAAAAAGTCTACACTCTTCGTTATAAGTCGGAAAATGATTTCTGAGATTAAATTGTAAACTAGATTAACTAATCTTTAACAGAAAAAGTTGCATTTCTATGTACGTTGTTTCAAGAATATATAAAGGAAGTCAAAATTCACAATATAAGAAGGAAGAAAGACCAAGCAGAACTAATCCAAATCCTAACAAATTTCATTTATCTTGAATCAAATAGAAAGACAAAGCCAACACAAAAAGAAAGTGTTCATTAAAATGTTGAATTTTATATACGTTAACTCAAAAAGAATACACACTTCGTTATAAGTCGGAAATTGATTTCTGAGACTAAATTATAAACTAGATAAACTCATCTTTAACATAAAAAGTTTGAAAAATGTATTGTAATCACAAATAATATGTTTTAAGGCTTTACGTCTAGTAAAAATTGCATTTCTATGTACGTTGATTCAAGAAAATATGAAGGAAGTTTAATTTCACAATATAAGAAAGATGAAAGAGCATCCAGAACTAATCCAAATTCTAACAAATTTCATCTAATTGAATCAAATTGAAAGACAAAGCCAAGACAAAAATAAAGAGTTCATAAAAATGTTGAATTTTTTATAAGTTAACTCAAAAAAGTCTACACTCTTCGTTATAAGTCGGAAGTTGATTTCTGAAACTAAATTGGAAACTAGATGAACTCATCTTTAACAGAAAAAGTTTGAAAGTTTTTTTTTTGCTCGGTCAAAATGGTTTACTAAAGCAAAAAAACGTAATTACAAGAATTAAAAAATGGAGGCTCAAGGCCTCCCTACCCCATAAACCGAAGGGGCAAAAAAATTTTAAACACACATAAAATAAGCTCCTAAACACTTAAAAACAACATAAAGAAGAAAAGTAGGTAAATTAAAAACGTTTTTGCCCCTTATTTCCAAATCTAAAATTCTTCTTCTTGGGAATGAGACCAGCAATAAAATAATTTGAGTCAAATCATAGTCACCATAAGCCTCTTTGTAATCATCTTCATAATCAGCATAAGTTTCAACATAGTCACAATTCTCTTCATTTTCATCTGAAGCATAATTACCAGCCGGAACAAGCTTAATAGGAGATTGAGCTTTCTTCTTAGTTAACATTCTATCTAGTTGCTGTTTTTTTTCCTTGAAATAGTCTTCTCTATAAACTGGAGCTCTAATGAATTTAGCACGCACTTCATCAATCTATCTGAAATAGTCTTGAAAAATGTATTGTAATCACAAATAATATGTTCTAAGGAATTACGTCTAGTGAAAATTGCATTTCTATGTACGTTGATTCAAGAAAATATGAAGGAAGTCAAATTTCACAATATAAGAAGGATGAAAGACCAGCCAGAACTAATCCAAATTCTAATAAATTTCATCAATTTGAATCAAATTGAAAGAAAAGCCAATACAAAAATAAAGAGTTCATAAAAATGTTGAATTTTTTATACGTTAACTCAAAATAGTCTACACTCTTCGTTATAAGTCGGAAGTTGATTTCTGAGACTAAATTGTAAACTAGATAAACTCATCTTTAACAGAAAATTTTTGAAAAATGTTTTGTAATCACAATTAATATGTTCTAAGGCAGTACGTCTAGTAAAAATTGCATTTCTATGTACGTTGATTCAAAAATATATGAAGGAAGTCAAATTTGACTATAGAAGAAAGACGAAAGACCAAACAGAACTAACCCAAATCCTAACAAATTTCATTTATCTTGAATCAAATAGAAAGACAAAGCCAACAAAAAAAGAAAGTGTCCATTAAAATGTTGAATTTTATATACGTTAACTCAAAAAGAATACACACTTCGTTATAAGTCGGAAATTGATTTCTGAGACTAAATTATAAACTAGATAAACTCATCTTTAACAGAAAAAGTTTGAAAAATGTATTGTAATCACAAATATTATGTTCTAAGGCTTTACGTCTAGTAAAAATTGCATTCCTATGTACGTTGATTCAAGAAAATATGAAGGAAGTCAAATTTCACAATATAAGAAAGATGAAAGAGCATCCAGAACTAATCCAAATTCTAACAAATTTCATCTAATTGAATCAAATTGAAAGACAAAGCCAAGACAAAAATAAAGAGTTCATAAAAATGTTGAATTTTTTATAAGTTAACTCAAAAAAGTCTAAACTCTTCGTTATAAGTCGGAAGTTGATTTCTGAGACAAAATTGTAAACTAGATAAACTCATCTTTAACAGAAAAAGTTGGAAAAATGTATGGTAATCACAATTAATATGTTCTAAGGAAGTACGTCTAGTAAAAATTGCATTTCTATGTACGTTGATTCAAGAATATATGAAGGAAGTCAAATTTCACTATAGAAGAAGGACGAAAGACCAAGCCGAACTAATCCAAATCCTAACAAATTTCATCTATCTTGAATCAAATAGAAAGACAAAACCAACACAAAAAGAAAGAGTTCATAAAAATGTTGAATTTTATATAAGTTAACTCAAAAAGGTCTACACACTTCGTTATAAGTCTGAAATAGATTTCTGAAACTAAATTGGAAACTAGATAAACTCATCCTTAACAGAAAAAGTTTGAAAAATGTATTGTAATTACAATTAATATGTTTTAAGGAAGTACGTCTAGTAAAAATTGCATTTCTATGTACGTTGATTCAAGAATATATGAAGGAAGTCAAATTTCACTATAGAAGAAGGACAAAAGACCAAGCAGAACTAATCTAAATCCTAACAAATTTCATCTATCTTGAATCAAATAGAAAGACAAAACCAAACACAAAAATAAAGAGTTCATAAAAATATTGAATTTTATATAAGTTAACTCAAAAAGGTCTACACACTAAGTCTGAAATTGATTTCTGAAACTAAATTGGAAACTAATGAACTCATCTTTAACAGAAAAAGTTTGAATTTTTTTTTTTTGCTCGGTCCAAAGTTTTTATTAAAGCAAAAAAACGTAATTACAAGAATTACAAAATGGAGGTACAAGGCCTCCCTACCCCATAAACCGAAGGGGCAAAAAAATTTTAAAACACATAAAATAAGCTCCTAAATACTTAAAAACAACATAAATAAGAAAAGTAGGTAAATTAAAAACGTTTTTGCCCCTTATTTCCAAATCTAAAATTCTTCTTCTTGGGAATGAGACCAGCAATAATTTGAGTCAAATCATAGTCACCATAAGCCTCTTTGTAATCATCTTCATAATCAGCATAAGTTTCAACATAGTCACAATTCTCTTCATTTTCATCTGAAGCATAATTACCACCCGGAACAAGCTTAATAGGAGATTGAGATTTCTTCTTAGTTAACATTCTATCTAGTTGCTCTTTTTTTTCCTTGAAATAGTCTTCTCTATAAACTGGAGCTCTAATGAATTTAGCACGCACTTCATCAATCTATCTGAAATAGTCTTGAAAATGTATTGTAATCAAAAATAATATGTTCTAAGGAATTACGTCTAGTGAAAATTGCATTTCTATGTACGTTGATTCAAGAAAATATGAAGGAAGTCAAATTTCACAATATAAGAAGGATGAAAGACCAGCCAGAACTAATCCAAATTCTAATAAATTTCATCTATTTGAATCAAATTGAAAGAAAAAGCCAATACAAAAATAAAGAGTTCATAAAAATGTTGAATGTTTTATACGTTAACTCAAAATAGTCTACACTCTTCGTTATAAGTCGGAAGTTGATTTCTGAGACTAAATTGTAAACTATATAAACTCATCTTTAATAGAAAAAGTTTGAAAAATGTATTGTAATTACAAATAATATGTTCATTCCGTCTAGTAAAAATTGCATTTCTATGTACATTGATTCAAGAAAATATGAAGGAAGTCAAATTTCACAATAGAAGAAGGATGAAAGACCAAGAAGAACTAATCCAAATCCTAACAAATTTCATATATCTTGAATCAAATAGAAAGAAAGCCAACACAAAAAGAAAGAGTTCATAAAAATGTTGAATTTTATATAAGTTAACTCAAAAAAGTCTACACATTTCTTTATACGTCTGAAATTGATATCTGAAACTTAATTATAAACTAGATAAACTCATCTTTAAGAGAAAAAGTTTGAAAATTTTATTGTAATCACAAATAATATGTTCTAAGGCATTACGTCTAGTAAATATTGCATTTCTATGTACGTTGATTCAAGAAAATATGAAGTAAGTCAAATTTCACAATATAAGAAGGATGAAAGACCAGCCTGAACTAATCCAAATTCTAATAAATTTCATCTACTTGAATCAAATTGAAAGACAAAGCCAATACAAAAATAAAGAGTTCATAAAAATGTTGAATTTTTTATACGTTAACTCAAAAAAGTCTACAATCTTCGTTATAAGTCAGAAGTTGATTTCTGAGACTAAATTGTAAACTAGATAAACTCATCTTTAACAGAAAATTTTTGAAAAATGTTTTGTAATCACAATTAATATGCTCTAAGGCAGTACGTCTAGTAAAAATTGCATTTCTATGTACGTTGATTCAAAAATATATGAAGGAAGTCAAATTTGACTATAGAAGAAAGACGAAAGACCAAGCAGAACTAACCCAAATCCTAACAAATTTCATTTATCTTGAATCAAATAGAAAGACAAAGCCAACACAAAAAGAAAGTGTTCATAAAAATGTTGAATTTTATATACGTTAACTCAAAAAATCACACTTCGTTATAAGTCGGAAATTGATTTCTGAGACTAAATTGTAAACTAGATAAACTCATCTTTAACAGAAAAAGTTTGAAAAATGTATTGTAATCACAATAATATGTTCTAAGGCTTACGTCTAGTAAAAATTGCATTTCTATGTACGTTGATTCAAGAAAATATGAAGGAAGTCAAATTTCACAATATAAGAAGGATGAAAGACGCCAGAACTAATCCAAATTCTAAAAATTTCATCTATTTGAATCAAATTGAAAGACAAAGCCAATACAAAAATAAAGAGTTCATAAAAATGTTGAATTTTTTATACGTTAACTCAAAAAAGTCTACACTCTTGTTATAAGTCGGAAGTTGATTTCTGAGACTAAATTGTAAACTAGATAAACTCATCTTTAACAGAAAAAGTTTGAAAAATGTATTGTAATCACAATTAATATGTTCTAAGGCAGTACGTCTAGTAAAAATTGCATTTCTATGTACGTTGATTCAAGAAATATGAAGGAAGTCAAATTTCACAATAGAAGAAGGATGAAAGACCAAGCAGAACTAATCCAAATCCTAACAAATTTATCTATTGAATCAAATAGAAAGACAAAGCCAACACAAAAAGAAAGAGTTCATAAAAATGTTGAATTTTATATACGTTAACTCAAAAAGTCTACAAACTTCGTATAAGTCGGAAATTGATTTCTGAGACTAAATTGTAAACTAGATAAACTCATCTTTAACAGAAAAAGTTTGAAAAATGTATTGTAATACAAAATGTTCTAAGGCATTACGTCTAGTAAAAATTGCATTTCTATGTACGTTGATTCAAGAAAATATGAAGGAAGTCAAATTTCACAATAGAAGAAGGATGAAAGACCAAGAAGAACTAATCCAAATCTAACAAATTTCATCTATCTTGAATCAAATAGAAAGACAAAGCCAACACAAAAAGAAAGAGTTCATAAAAATGTTGAATTTTATATACGTTAACTCAAAAAAGTCTACACTTCGTTATAATCGGAAATTGATTTCTGAGACTAAATTGTAAACTAGATAAACTCATCTTTAAAAAAAGTTTGAAAAATGTATTGTAATCACAATAATATGTTCTAAGGCATTACGTCTAGTAAAAATTGCATTTCTATGTACGTTGATTCAAGAAAATATGAAGGAAGTCAAATTTCACAATAGAAGAAGGATAAGACCAAGAACTAATCCAAATCCTAACAAATTTCATCTATTGAATCAAATGAAAGACAAAGCCAATACAAAATAAAGAGTTCATAAAAATGTTGAATTTTTATACGTTAACTCAAAAAAGTCTACACTCTTCATTATAAGTCGGAAGTTGATTTCTGAGACTAAATTGTAAACTAGATAAACTCATCTTTAACAGAAAAAGTTTGAAAAATGTATTGTAATCACAATTAATATGTTCTAAGGCATTACGTCTAGTAAAAATTGCATTTCTATGTACGTTGATTCAAGAAAATATGAAGGAAGTCAAATTTCACAATATAAGAAGGATGAAGACCAGCCAGAACTAATCCAAATTCTAACAAATTTCATCTATTTGAATCAAATGAAAGACAAAGCCAATACAAAATAAAGAGTTCATAAAAATGTTGAATTTTATACGTTAACTCAAAAAAGTCTACACTCGTTATAAGTCGGAAGTTGATTTCTGAGACTAAATTGTAAACAAGATAAACTCATCTTTAACAGAAAAAATTTGAAAAATGTATTGTAATCACAATTAATATGTTCTAAGGCATTACGTCTAGTAAAAATTGCATTTCTATGTACGTTGATTCAAGAAAATATGAAGGAAGTCAAATTTCACAATAAAGAAGGATGAAAGACCAGCCAGAACTAATCCAAATTCTAACAAATTTCATCTATTTGAATCAAATTGAAAGACAAAGCCAATACAAAAATAAAGAGTTCATAAAAATGTTGAATTTTTATACGTTAACTCAAAAAAGTCTACACTCTTGTTATAAGTCGGAAGTTGATTTCTGAGACTAAATTGTAAAAGATAAACTCATCTTTAACAAAAAGTTTGAAAAATGTATTGTAATCACAATAATATGTTCTAAGGCATTACGTCTAGTAAAAATTGCATTTCTATGTACGTTGATTCAAGAAAATATAGAAGGAAGTCAAATTTCACAATAAGAAGAATGAAAGACCATCCAGAACTAATCCAAATTCTAACAAATTTCATCTATTTGAATCAAATGAAAGACAAAGCCAAGACAAATAAAGAGTTCATAAAATGTTGAATTTTTTATACGTTAACTCAAAAAAGTCTACACTCTTCGTTATAAGTCGGAAATTGATTTCTGAGACTAAATTGTAAACTAGATAAACTCATCTTTAACAGAAAAAGTTTGAAAAATGTATTGTAATCACAAAATATTTCTAAGGCATTACGTCTAGTAAAAATTGCATTTCTATGTACGTTGATTCAAGAAAATATGAAGGAAGTCAAATTTCACATAGAAGAAGGATGAAAGACCGAAGAACTAATCCAAATCCTAACAAATTTCATCTATCTTGAATCAAATAGAAAGACAAAGCCAACACAAAAAGAAAGAGTTCATAAAAATGTTGAATTTTATATGTTAACTCAAAAAAGTCTACACCTTCGTTATAAGTCGGAAATTGATTTCTGAGACTAAATTGTAAACTAGATAAACTCATCTTTAACAGAAAAAGTTTGAAAAATGTATTGTAATCACAATAATATGTTCTAAGGCATTACGTCTAGTAAAAATTGCATTTCTATGTACGTTGATTCAAGAAAATATGAAGGAAGTCAAATTTCACAATAGAAGGATGAAAGACCAGCCAGAACTAATCCAAATTCTAACAAATTTCATCTATTTGAATCAAATTGAAAGACAAAGCCAATACAAAAATAAAGATTCATAAAAATGTTGATTTTTATACGTTAACTAAAAAAGTCTACACTCTTCGTTATAAGTCGGAAGTTGATTTCTGAGACTAAATTGTAAACTAGATAAACTCATCTTTAACAGAAAAAGTTTGAAAATGTATTGTAATCACAATTAATATGTTCTAAGGCATTACGTCTAGTAAAAATTGCATTTCTATGTACGTTGATTCAAGAAAATATGAAGGAAGTCAAATTTCACAATAGAAGAAGGATGAAAACCAGCCAGAACTAATCCAAATTCTAACAAATTTCATCTATTTGAATCAAATTGAAAGACAAAGCCAATACAAAATAAAGAGTTCATAAAAATGTTGAATTTTTATACGTTAACTCAAAAAAGTCTACACTCCGTTAGTTTCTGAGACTAAATTGTAAACTAGATAAACTCATCTTTAACAAAAAAGTTTGAAAAATGTATTGTAATCACAATAATATGTTCTAAGGCAGTACGTCTAGTAAAAATTGCATTTCTATGTACGTTGATTCAAGAAAATATGAAGGAAGTCAAATTTCACAATAGAAGAAGGATGAAAGACCAGAAGAACTAATCCAAATCCTAACAAATTTCATCTATTGAATCAAATTAAAGACAAAGCCAACACAAAAAGAAAGAGTTCATAAAAATGTTGAATTATATACTTTAACTCAAAAAAGTCTACACACTTCGTTATAATCTGAAATTGATTTCTGAGACTAAATTGTAAACTAGATAAACTCATCTTTAACAGAAAAAGTTTGAAAAATGTATTGTAATCACAAATAATATGTTCTAAGGCATTACGTCTAGTAAAAATTGCATTTCTATGTACGTTGATTCAAGAAAATATGAAGGAAGTCAAATTTCACAATAAAGAAGGATAAGACCAGCAGAACTAATCCAAATTCCAACAAATTTCATCTATTTGAATCAAATGAAAGACAAAGCCAATACAAAAATGAAAGATTCATAAAAATGTTGAATTTTTTATACGTTAACTAAAAAAGTCTACACTCTTATAAGTCGGAATTGATTTCTGAGACTAAATTGTAAACTAGATAAACTCATCTTTAACAGAAAAAGTTTGAAAATGTATTGTAATCACAATTAATATGTTCTAAGGCATTACGTCTAGTAAAATTGCATTTCTATGTACGTTGATTCAAGAAAATATGAAGGAAGTCAAATTTCACAATAGAAGAAGGATGAAAGACCAGCAGAACTAATCCAAATTCTAACAAATTTCATCTATTTGAATCAAATTGAAAGACAAAGCCACAAAAATAAAGAGTTCATAAAAATGTTGAATTTTTTATACGTTAACTCAAAAAAGTCTACACTTCGTTATAAGTCGGAAATTGATTTCTGAGACTAAATTGTAAACTAGATAAACTCATCTTTAACAGAAAAAGTTTGAAAAAATTTTTAATCACAAATTATATGTTCTAAGGAATTACGTCTAGTAAAAATTGCATTTCTATGTACGTTGATTCAAGAAATATGAAGGAAGTCAAATTTCACATAGAAGAAGGATGAAAGACCAGCCAGAACTAATCCAAATTCTAACAAATTTCATCTATTGAATCAAATTGAAAGACAAAGCCAATACAAAATAAAGAGTTCATAAAAATTTGAATTTTTATACGTTAACTCAAAAAAGTCTACACTCTTCGTTATAAGTCGGAAATGATTTCTGAGACTAAATTGTAAACTAGATAAACTCATCTTTAACAAAAAAGTTTGAAAAATGTATTGTAATACAATAATATGTTCTAAGGCAATACGTCTAGTAAAAATTGCATTTCTATGTACGTTGATTCAAGAAAATATGAAGGCAAATTTCACAATAGAAGAAGGATGAAAGACCAGCAAACTAATCCAAATCCTAACAAATTTCATCTATCTTGAATCAAATAGAAAGACAAAGCCAACAAAAAGAAAGAGTTCAAAAATGTTGAATTTTATATACGTTAACTCAAAAAGTCTACACACTTCGTTATAAGTCAGAAATTGATTTCTGAGACTAAATTGTAAACTAGATAAACTCATCTTTAACAGAAAAATTTGAAAAATGTATTGTAATTACAATAATATGTTCTAAGGCAATACGTCTAGTAAAAATTGCATTTCTATGTACGTTGATTCAAGAAAATATGAAGGAAGTCAAATTTCACATAGAAGAAGGATGAAAGACCAAGAAGAACTAATCCAATCCTAAAAAATTCATCTATCTTGAATCAAATAGAAAGACAAAGCCAACACAAAAAGAAAGGTTCATAAAAATGTTGAATTTTTTATGTTAATCAAAAAAGTCTACACTTGTTATAAGTCGGAAGTTGATTTCTGAGACTAAATTGTAAACTAGATAAACTCATCTTTAACAGAAAAAGTTTGAAAAATGTATTGTAATCACAATAATATGTTCTAAGGCATTACGTCTAGTAAAAATTGCATTTCTATGTACGTTGATCAAGAAAATATGAAGGAAGTAATTTCACAATAGAAGAAGGATGAAAGACCTTGCAAACTAATCCAAACCCTAAAAATTTCATCTATCTTGAATCAAATAGAAAGAGAAAGCCAACACAAAAAGAAAGAGTTCAAAAAATGTTCAATTTTATATACGAAATCAAAAAAGTCTACACACTTCGTTATAAGCCGGAAATTCATTTCTGAGACTAATTGTAAACTAGATAAACTCCTCTTTAACAGAAAAAGTTTGAAAAGAAGGATGAAAGACCAAGCAGAATCAATCTAATTCCTACCAAATTTCACCTATCTTGAATCAAATAGAAAGACAAAGGAAACAATGTGTTGTATTCACAATTAATATGTAACAAGGCATTGCGTCTAGTAAAAGTTGCATTTATATGTACGTTGATTCAAGAAAATATGAAGGAAGTCAAATTTCACAATATACTAAGGATTAAAGACCAGCCAGAACTAATTCAAATTCTAACAAATTCATCTATCTGAATCAAATTGAAAGTCAAAGCCAATAAAAAATAAACAGTTCATAAAATGTTGAATTTTTTATACGTTAACTCAAAAAAGTCTACACTCTTCTTTATAGTCGGAAGTTGATTTCTGAGACTAAATGAAACTAGATAAACTCATCTTTAACAGAAAAAGTTTGAAAATGTATTGTAATCAAATAATATGTTCTAAGGCATTCCGTCTAGTAAAAATTGCATTTCTATGTACGCTTATTAAAGAAAATATGAAGGTAGGGTAATTTCACTATAGAAGAAGGATGAAAGACCATGCAAACTAATCCAAACCCTAACAAATTTCATCTATCTGAATCAAATAGAAATAGAAAGCCAACACAAAATAAATTGTTCATAAAAATGTTAAATTTTATATACGTAACTCAAAAAGTCTACACACTTCGTTATAAGCCGGAAATTCATTTCTGAGACAAATTTGTAAACTAGATAACTCCTCCTTAACAGAAAAGTTTGAAAAGAAGGATGAAAGACCAAGCAGAATCAATCTAATTCCTACCAAATTTCACCTATCTTGAATCAAATAGAAAGACAAAGGCAACAAAAAATAAAGAGTTCATATAAATGTTGAATTTTTTATAAATTTACTCAAAAAAGTGTACACACTTTGTTATAAGTCTGAAATTGATTTCTGAAACTAAATTGTAAACTAGATAAACTCATCTTTAACAGAAAAGGTTTAAAAAATGTATTGTTATCACAAATAATATGTTCTAAGGCATTACGTCTAGTAAAAATTTCATTTTTATGTACGTTGATTCAACAAAATATGAAGGTAGGCAAATTTCACAACAGAAGAAGGATGAAAGACCATGCAAACTAATCCAAATCTTAACAAATTTCATCTTTCTTGAATCAAATAGAAAGACAAATCCAACACAAAAAGAAAGAGTTCATAAAAATGTTCAATTTTATATACGATAAATCAAAAAAGTCTACACACTTCGTTATAAGCCAGAAATTCATTTCTGAGACTAATCTGTAAACTAGATAAACTCCTCTTTAATAGAAAAAGTTTGAAAAGAAGGATGAAAGACCAAGCAGAATCAATCTAATTCCTACCAAATTTCACCTATCTTGAATCAAATAGAAAGACAAAGGCAACAATGTGTTGTATTCACAATTAATATGTAACAAGGCATTGCGTCTAGTAAAAGTTGCATTTATATGTACGTTGATTCAAGAAAATATGAAGGAAGTCAAATTTCACAATATACTAAGGATTAAAGACCAGCCAGAACTAATTCAAATTCTAACAAATTTCATCTATCTGAATCAAATTGAAAGTCAAAGCCAATAAAAAAATAAACAGTTCATAAAAATGTTGAATTTTTTATACGTTAACTCAAAAAAGTCTACACTCTTCTTTATAAGTCGGAAGTTGATTTCTGAGACTAAATGTAAACTAGATAAACTCACCTTTAACAGAAAAAGTTTGAAAAATGTATTGTAATCACAAATAATATGTTCTAAGGCATTACGTCTAGTAAAAATTGCATTTCTATGTACGTTTATTCAAGAAAATATGAAGGAGGTCAATTTTCACAATAGAAGAAGGATGAAAGACCATGCAGAACTAATCAAAATCCTAACAAATTTCACCTATCTTGAATAAAATAGAAATACAAGGCTAACACAAAAAGAAAGAGTTCATAAAAATGTTGAATCTTATATACATTAACTCAAAAAAATCTACACTCTTCGTTATATGTTCTAAGGCATATGTTCTAAGGCAATACGTCTAGTAAAACCTGCATTTCTATGTATGTTGATTCAAGAAAATATGAAGGAAGTCAAATTTCTCATTGAATAAGGTTGAAAGACCAAGCAGAACTAATCCAAATCCTAACAAATTTCATCTATCAATCAAATAGAAAGACGAAGCCAATACAAAATAAAGAATTCATAAAAATGTTAGATTTTTATACGTTAACTCAAAAAGTCTACACTCTTCAATATAAGCCGGAAGTTGATTTATTAGACTAAATTGTAAACTTGATAAACTCATCTTTAACTGAAAAAGTTAGAAAAATATATTGTATTTACAATTAGTATGTTCTAAGGCATTACGTCTAGTAAAATAGGATTTCTATTGCGTTGATTCAAGAAAATATGAAGGAAGTCAAACTTCACAATAAGAACGATGAAAGACCAGCCAGAACTAATCCAAATTCTGACAAATTTCATCTATTAGAATCAAATTGAAAGACAAAGTCAATACAAAAATATAGAGTTCATAAAAATGTTGAATTTTTTATACGTTAACTCAAAAAAGTGTACACACTTCGTTATAAGTCGTAAATTGATTTCTGAGACTAAATTGTAAACTAGATAAACTCATCTTTAACAGAAAAAGTTTGAAAAATGTATTGTAATCACAAATAATATGTTCTAAGGCATTACGTCTAGTAAAAATTGCATTTCTATGTACGTTGATTCAAGAAAATATGAAGGTAGGGTAATTTCACAATAGAAGAAGGATGAAAGACAATGCAAACTAATCCAAATCCTAACAAATTTCATCTATCTTGAATCAAATAGAAAGACAAAGCCAACACAAAAAGAAAGAGTTCATAAGAATGTTGAGTTCTATATACGTTAACTCAAAAAGTCTACACACTTCGTTATAAGTCAGAAATTGATATCTGAGACTAAATTGGAAACTAGATAAACTCATCTTTAACAGAAAAAGTTTGAAAAATGTATTGTAATTACAATAAATATGTTCTAAGGCAATACGTCTAGTAAAAATTGCATTTCTATGTATGTTGATCCAAGAAAATATGAAGGAAGTCAAATTTCACCATAGAAGAAGGATGAAAGACCAAGAAGAACTAATCCAAGTCCTAAAAAAAATTCATCTATCTTGAATCAAATAGAAAGACAAATCCAACACAAAAAGAAAGAGGTCATAAAAATGTTGAATTTTATTTATGTTAAATCAAAAAAGTCTACACTCTTGTTTATAAGTCGGAAGTTGATTTCTGAGACTAAATTGTAAACTAGATAAACTCATCTTTAACAGAAAAAGTTTGAAAAATGTATTGTAATCACAAATAATATGTTCTAAGGCATTCCGTCTAGTAAAAATTGCATTTCTATGTACGTTGAATAAAGAAAATATGAAGGTAGGCTAATTTCACAATAGAAGAAGGATGAAAGACCTTGCAAACTAATCCAAACCCTAAAATATTTCATCTATCTTGAATCAAATAGAAAGAGAAAGCCAACACAAAAAGAAAGAGTTCATAAAAATGTTCAATTTTATATACGATAAATCAAAAAAGTCTACACACTTCGTTATAAGCCGGAAATTCATTTCTGAGACTAATCTGTAAACTAGATAAACTCCTCTTTAACAGAAAAAGTTTGAAAAGAAGGATGAAAGACCAAGCAGAATCAATCTAATTCCTACCAAATTTCACCTATCTTGAATCAAATAGAAAGACAAAGGAAACAATGTGTTGTATTCACAATTAATATGTAACAAGGCATTGCGTCTAGTAAAAGTTGCATTTATATGTACGTTGATTCAAGAAAATATGAAGGAAGTCAAATTTCACAATATACTAAGGATTAAAGACCAGCCAGAACTAATTCAAATTCTAACAAATTTCATCTATCTGAATCAAATTGAAAGTCAAAGCCAATAAAAAAATAAACAGTTCATAAAAATGTTGAATTTTTTATACGTTAACTCAAAAAAGTCTACACTCTTCTTTATAAGTCGGAAGTTGATTTCTGAGACTAAATGTAAACTAGATAAACTCATCTTTAACAGAAAAAGTTTGAAAAATGTATTGTAATCACAAATAATATGTTCTAAGGCATTCCGTCTAGTAAAAATTGCATTTCTATGTACGCTTATTAAAGAAAATATGAAGGTAGGGTAATTTCACTATAGAAGAAGGATGAAAGACCATGCAAACTAATCCAAACCCTAACAAATTTCATCTATCTTGAATCAAATAGAAATAGAAAGCCAACACAAAAATAAATTGTTCATAAAAATGTTAAATTTTATATACGATAACTCAAAAAGTCTACACACTTCGTTATAAGCCGGAAATTCATTTCTGAGACAAATTTGTAAACTAGATAAACTCCTCCTTAACAGAAAAAGTTTGAAAAGAAGGATGAAAGACCAAGCAGAATCAATCTAATTCCTACCAAATTTCACCTATCTTGAATCAAATAGAAAGACAAAGGCAACACAAAAATAAAGAGTTCATATAAATGTTGAATTTTTTATAAATTTACTCAAAAAAGTGTACACACTTTGTTATAAGTCTGAAATTGATTTCTGAAACTAAATTGTAAACTAGATAAACTCATCTTTAACAGAAAAGGTTTAAAAAATGTATTGTTATCACAAATAATATGTTCTAAGGCATTACGTCTAGTAAAAATTTCATTTTTATGTACGTTGATTCAACAAAATATGAAGGTAGGCAAATTTCACAACAGAAGAAGGATGAAAGACCATGCAAACTAATCCAAATCTTAACAAATTTCATCTTTCTTGAATCAAATAGAAAGACAAATCCAACACAAAAAGAAAGAGTTCATAAAAATGTTCAATTTTATATACGATAAATCAAAAAGTCTACACACTTCGTTATAAGCCAGAAATTCATTTCTGAGACTATCTGTAAACTAGAAACTCCTCTTTAATAGAAAAGTTTGAAAAGAAGGATGAAAGACCAAGCAGAATCAATCTAATTCCTACCAAATTTCACCTATCTTGAATCAAATAGAAAGACAAAGGCAACAATGTGTTGTATTCACAATTAATATGTAACAAGGCATTGCGTCTAGTAAAAGTTGCATTTATATGTACGTTGATTCAAGAAAATATGAAGGAAGTCAAATTTCACAATATACTAAGGATTAAAGACCAGCCAGAACTAATTCAAATTCTAACAAATTTCATCTATCTGAATCAAATTGAAAGTCAAAGCCAATAAAAAAATAAACAGTTCATAAAAATGTTGAATTTTTTATACGTTAACTCAAAAAAGTCTACACTCTTCTTTATAAGTCGGAAGTTGATTTCTGAGACTAAATGTAAACTAGATAAACTCACCTTTAACAGAAAAAGTTTGAAAAATGTATTGTAATCACAAATAATATGTTCTAAGGCATTACGTCTAGTAAAAATTGCATTTCTATGTACGTTTATTCAAGAAAATATGAAGGAGGTCAATTTTCACAATAGAAGAAGGATGAAAGACCATGCAGAACTAATCAAAATCCTAACAAATTTCACCTATCTTGAATAAAATAGAAATACAAGGCTAACACAAAAAGAAAGAGTTCATAAAAATGTTGAATCTTATATACATTAACTCAAAAAAATCTACACTCTTCGTTATATGTTCTAAGGCAATATGTTCTAAGGCAATACGTCTAGTAAAACCTGCATTTCTATGTATGTTGATTCAAGAAAATATGAAGGAAGTCAAATTTCTCAATTGAATAAGGTTGAAAGACCAAGCAGAACTAATCCAAATCCTAACAAATTTCATCTATCAATCAAATAGAAAGACGAAGCCAATACAAAAATAAAGAATTCATAAAAATGTTAGATTTTTTATACGTTAACTCAAAAAAGTCTACACTCTTCAATATAAGCCGGAAGTTGATTTATTAGACTAAATTGTAAACTTGATAAACTCATCTTTAACTGAAAAAGTTAGAAAAATATATTGTATTTACAATTAGTATGTTCTAAGGCATTACGTCTAGTAAAATAGGATTTCTATTTGCGTTGATTCAAGAAAATATGAAGGAAGTCAAACTTCACAATATAAGAACGATGAAAGACCAGCCAGAACTAATCCAAATTCTGACAAATTTCATCTATTAGAATCAAATTGAAAGACAAAGTCAATACAAAAATATAGAGTTCATAAAAATGTTGAATTTTTTATACGTTAACTCAAAAAAGTGTACACACTTCGTTATAAGTCGTAAATTGATTTCTGAGACTAAATTGTAAACTAGATAAACTCACCTTTAACAGAAAAAGTTTGAAAAATGTATTGTAATCACAAATAATATGTTCTAAGGCATTACGTCTAGTAAAAATTGCATTTCTATGTACGTTGATTCAAGAAAATATGAAGGTAGGGTAATTTCACAATAGAAGAAGGATGAAATACCATGCAAACTAATCCAAACCCTAACAAATTTCATCTATCTTGAATCAAATAGAAAGAGAAAGCCAACACAAAAAGAAAGTGTTCATAAAAATGTTAAATTTTATATACGATAACTCAAAAAAGTCTACACACTTCGTTATAAGCCGGAAATTCATTTCTGAGACTAATTTGTAAATTAGATAAACTCCTCTTTAACAGAAAAAGTTTGAAAAGAAGGATGAAAGACCAAGCAGAATCAATCAAATTCCTACCAAATTTCACCTATCTTGAACCAAATAGAAAGACAAAGGCAACACAAAAATAAAGAGTTCATATAAATGTTGAATTTTTTATACATTTACTCAAAAAAGTGTACACACTTTGTTATAAGTCCGAAATTGATTTCTAAATCTAAATTGTAAACTAGATAAACTCATCTTTAACAGAAAAGGTTTAAAAAATGTATTGTAATCACAAATAATATGTTCTAAGGCATTACGTCTAGTAAAACTTTCATTTCTATGTACGTTGATTCAAGAAAATATGAAGGTAGGCAAATTTCACAACAGAAGAAGGATGAAAGACCATGCAAACTAATCCAAATCCTAACAAATTTCATCTTTCCTGAATCAAATAGAAAGAAAAGCCAACACAAAAAGAAAGAGTTCATAAAAATGTTCTAAGGCAATACGTCTAGTGAAACCCGCATTTCTATGTATGTTGATTCAAGAAAATATGAAGGAAGTCAAATTTCTCAATTGAATATGGTTGAAAGACCAAGCAGAACTAATCCAAATCCTAACAAATTTCATCTATCTTGAATCAAATAGAAAGACGAAGCCAATACAAAAATAAAGAATACATAAAAATGTTAGATTTTTTATACGTTAACTCAAAAAAGTCTACACTCTTCGTTATAAGCCGGAAGTTGATTTCTGAAACTAAATTGTAAACTTGATAAACTCATCTTTAACTGAAAAAGTTAGAAAAATATATTGTATTTACAATTAGTATGTTCTAAGGTATTACGTCTAGTAAAATAGGATTTATATTTACGTTGATTCAAGAAAATATGAAGGAAGTCAAATTTCACAATATAAGAACGATGAAAGACCATCCAGAACTAATCCAAATTCTGATAAATTTCATCTATTAGAATCAAATTGAAAGACAAAGTCAATACAAAAATATAGAGTTCATAAAAATATTTAATTTTTTATACGTTAATTCAAAAAAGTGTACACACTTCGTTATAAGTCTGAAATTGATTTCTGAAACTAAATTGTAAACTAGATAAAGTCATCTTTATCTGAAAAGTTTGAAAAATATATTGTAATTACAATTAATATGTTCTAAGGTAATACCTCTAATAAAAATTTCATTTCTATGTACGTTGATTCAAGAAAATATCAAGGAGGTCATATTACACAATAGAAGAAGGATGAAAGACCAAGAAGAACTAATCCAAATCCTAACAAACTTCATCTATTGGAATCAAATTGAAATACAAAGCCAATACAAAAATAAAGAGTTCATAAAAATGTTGAATTTTTTATACGTTAACTCAAAAAAGTCTACAAACTTCGTTATAAGTCGTAAATTGATTTCTGAGACTAAATTGTAAACTAGATAAACTCATCTTTAACAGAAAAAGTTTGAAAGATGTATTGTATTCACATTTAATATGTTCTAAGGCATTACGTCTAGTAAAAATTGCATTTCTATGTACGTTGATTCAAGAAAATATGAAGGAAGTCAAATTTCACAATATAAGAAGTATGAAAGACCAGCCAAAACTAATCCAATTTCTAAGAAATTTCATCTATTTGAATCATATTGAAATACAAAGCCCATACAAAAATAAAGAGTTCATAAAAATGTTGAATTTTTTATACGTTAACTCAAAAAAGTCTACAAACTTCGTTATAAGTCGGAAATTGATTTCTGAGATTAAATTGTAAACTAGATAAACTCATCTTTAACAGAAAAAGTTTGAAAAATGTATTGTATTCACATTTAATATGTTCTAAGGCATTACGTCTAGTAAAAATTGCATTTCTATGTATGTTGATTCAAGAAAATATGAAGGAAGTCAAATTTCACAATATAAGAAGGATGAAAGACCAAGAAGAACTAATCCAAATCCTAACAAACTTCATCTATTGGAATCAAATTGAAATACAAAGCCAATACAAAAATAAAGAGTTCATAAAAATGTTGAATTTTTTATACGTTAACTCAAAAAAGTCTACAAACTTCGTTATAAGTCGTAAATTGATTTCTGAGACTAAATTGTAAACTAGATAAACTCATATTTAACATAAAAAGTTTGAAAAATGTATTGTAGTTACAATTAACATGTTCTAAGGCAATACGTCTAGTAAAAATTGCATTTCTATGTACGTTGATTCAAGAAAATATGAAGGAAGTCAAATTTCACAATATAAGAAGGATGAAAGACCAGCCAAAACTAATCCAAATTCTAAGAAATTTCATCTATTTGAATCAAATTGAAAGACAAAGCCAATACAAAAATAAAGAGTTCATAAAAATGTTGAATTTTTTATACGTTAACTCAAAAAAGTCTACAAACTTCGTTATAAGTCGGAAATTGATTTCTGAGACTAAATTGTAAACTAGATAAACTCATCTTTAATAGAAAAAGTTTGAAAAATGTATTGTATTCACATTTAATATGTTCTAAGGCATTACGTCTAGTAAAAATTGCATTTCTATGTACGTTGATTCAAGAAAATATGAAGGAAGTCAAATTTCACAATATAAGAAGGATTAAAGACCAGCCAGAACAAATTCTAACAAATTTCATCTACAAACTTCGTTATAAGTCGTAAATTGATTTCTGAGACTAAATTGTAAACTAGATAAACTCATATTTAACATAAAAAGTTTGAAAAATGTATTGTAGTTACAATTAACATGTTCTAAGGCAATACGTCTAGTAAAAATTGCATTTCTATGTACGTTGATTCAAGAAAATATGAAGGAAGTCAAATTTCACAATATAGAAGGATGAAAGACCAGCCAAAATTAATCCAAATTCTAGAAATTTCATCTATTGAATCAAATTGAAAGACAAAGCCAATACAAAATAAAGAGTTCATAAAAATGTTGAATTTTTATACGTTAACTCAAAAAAGTCTACAACTTCGTTATAAGTCGGAAATTGATTTCTGAGACTAAATTGAAACTAGATAAACTCATCTTTAATAGAAAAAGTTTGAAAAATGTATTGTATTCACATTTAATATGTTCTAAGGCATTACGTCTAGTAAAAATTGCATTTATATGTACGTTGATTCAAGAAAATATGAAGGAAGTCAAATTTCACAATATAAGAAGGGTGAAAGACCAGTCAGAACTAATCCAAAGTCTAACAAATTTCATCTATTAGAATCAAATTGAAAGACAAAGCCAATACAAAAATAAAGAATTCATAAAAATGTTAGATTTCTTATACGTTAACTCAAAAAAGTGACACTCTTCGTTATAAGTGAAGCTGATTTCTGAGACTAAATTGTAAACTAGATAAACTCATCTTTAAGAGAAAAAGTTTGAAAAATGTTTTATCACAAATTATATGTTCTAAGGAATTACGTCTAGTAAAATTGCATTTCTGTGCGTTGATTCAAGAAAATATGAAGGAAGTCAAATTTCACATTAGAAGAAGGATGAAAGACCATGCAGAACTAATCCAAATCCTAACAAATTTCATCTATCTTGAATCAAATAGAAAGACAAAGACAACACAAAAAGAAAGAGTTCATAAAAATGTTGAATTTATATACGTTAACTCAAAAAGTCTACACTCTTCGTTATAAGCCGGAAGTTGATTTCTGAGACTAAATTGTAAACTTGATAAACTCATCTTTAGCTGAAAAGTTAGAAAAATGTATTGTATTCACAATTAGTATGTTCTAAGGCTTTACGTCTAGTAAAATAGGATTTCTATGTACGTTGATTCAAGAAAATATGAAGGAAGTCGAATTTCACAATATAAAAACGATGAAAGACCAGCAAGAACTAATCCAAATTTTGACAAATTTCATCTATTAGAATCAAATTAAAAGACAAAGTCAATACAAAAATATAGAGTTCATAAAAATGTTGAATTTTTTATACGTTAACTCAAAAAGTGTACACACTTCGTTATAAGTCTGAAATTGATTTCTGAAACTAAATTGTAAACTAGATAAACTCATCTTTAACTGAAAAAGTTTGAAAAATATATTGTAATCACAAAATATGTTCTAAGGCATTACGTCTAGTAAAACTGCATTTCTATGTACGTCGATTCAAGAAAATATGGAGGAAGTCAATTTTCACAATAGAAGAAGGTTGAAAGACCAAGCAGAACTAATCCAAATCCTAACAAATTTCATCTATCTTGAATCAGATAGAAAGACAGCGAATACAAAAAATAGAGTTCATAAATATGTTGAATTTTATATACGTTAACTCAAAATAGTCCACACAATTCGTTATAAGTCGGAAGTTGGTTTCTGAGACTAAATTGTAAACTAGATACATCATCTTAATAGAAAAAGTTTGAAAAATATTGTAATTACAATTAATATGTTCTAAGGTAATACCTCTAATAAAAATTTCATTTCTATGTACGTTGATTCAAGAAAATATGAAGGTAGGCAAATTTCACAACAGAAGAAGGATGAAAGACCAAGAAGAACTATTCCAAATCCTAAAAACTTCATCTATTGGAATCAATTGAAAGACCAAGCCATACAAAAATAAAGAGTTCATAAAATGTTGAATTTTTTATACGTTAACTCAAAAAAGTCTACAAACTTCGTTATAAGTCGGAAATTGATTCTGAGACTAAATTGTAAACTAGATAAACTCATCTTTAACAGAAAAAGTTTGAAAAATGTATTGTATTCACATTTAATATGTTCTAAGGTACGTCTAGTAAAATTGCATTTCTATGTACGTTGATTCAAGAAAATATGAAGGAAGTCAAATTTCACAATATAAGAAGGATGAAGACCAAGAAGAACTAATCCAAATCCTAACAAACTTCATCTATTGGAATCAAATGAAGTACAAAGCCAATACAAAAATAAAGAGTTCATAAAATGTTGAATTTTTATACTTTAACTAAAAAAAGTCTACAAACTTCGTTATAAGTCGTAAATTGATTTCTGAGACTAAATTGTAAACTAGATAAACTCATCTTTAACATAAAAAGTTTGAAAAATGTATTGTAGTTATAATTAACATTGTTCTAAGGCAATACGTCTAGTAAAAATTGCATTTCTATGTACGTTGATTCAAGAAAATATGAAGGAAGTCAAATTTCACATATAAGAAGGATGAAAGACCATCCAAAACTAATCCAAATTCTAAGAATTTCATCTATTTGAATCAAATTGAAAGACAAAGCCAATACAAAAATAAAGAGTTCAAAAATGTTGAATTTTTATACGTTAACTCAAAAAAGTCTACAAACTTCGTTATAAGTCGAAATTGATTTCTGAGACTAAATTGTAAACTAGTAAATCATCTTTAATAGAAAAAGTTTGAAAAATGTATGGTATTCACATTTAATAGTTCTAAGGCATTACGTCTAGTAAAAATTGGCATTTCTATGTACGTTGATTCAAGAAATAGAAGAACGTCAAATTTCACAATATAAGAAGATTAAAGACAGCCAGAACAAATTCTAACAAATTTCATCTATAAACTTCGGTATAAGTCGGAAATTGATTTCTGAGACTAAATTGTAAACTAGATAAACTCATCTTTAAAAGAAAAAGTTTGAAAAATGTATTTTAATCACAAATTATATGTTCAAAGGAATTACATCTAGTAAAAATTGCATTTCTATGTACGTTGATTCAAGAAAATATGAAGGAAGTCAAATTTCACAATAGAAGAAGGATGAAAGACCATGCAAAACTAATCCAAATCATAACAAATTTCATCTATCTTGAATCAAATAGAAAGACAAAGCCAATACAAAAATAATGAATTCATAAAAATGTTAAATTTTTTATACGTTAACTCAAAAAAGTCTATACACTCTTCGTTATAAGCCGGAAGTTGATTTCTGAGACTAAATTGTAAACTTGATAAACTTATCTTTAACTGAAAAAGTTAGAAAAATGTATTGTATTCACAATTAGTATGTTCTAAGGCATTACGTCTAGTAAAATAGGATTTCTATGTACGTTGATTCAAGAAAATATGAAGGAAGTCAAATTTCACAATATAAGAAGGGTGAAAGACCAGTCAGAACTAATCCAAAGTCTAACAAATTTCATCTATTAGAATCAAATTGAAAGACAAAGCCAATACAAAAATAAAGAATTCATAAAAATGTTAGATTTCTTATACGTTAACTCAAAAAAGTGTACACTCTTCGTTATAAGTCTGAAGCTGATTTCTGAGACTAAATTGTAAACTAGATAAACTCATCTTTAAGAGAAAAAGTTTGAAAAATGTGTTTTAATCACAAATTATATGTTCTAAGGAATTACGTCTAGTAAAAATTGCATTTCTATGTGCGTTGATTCAAGAAAATATGAAGGAAGTCAAATTTCACATTAGAAGAAGGATGAAAGACCATGCAGAACTAATCCAAATCCTAACAAATTTCATCTATCTTGAATCAAATAGAAAGACAAAGACAACACAAAAAGAAAGAGTTCATAAAAATGTTGAATTTTATATACGTTAACTCAAAAAAGTCTACACTCTTCGTTATAAGCCGGAAGTTGATTTCTGAGACTAAATTGTAAACTTGATAAACTCATCTTTAGCTGAAAAAGTTAGAAAAATGTATTGTATTCACAATTAGTATGTTCTAAGGCTTTACGTCTAGTAAAATAGGATTTCTATGTACGTTGATTCAAGAAAATATGAAGGAAGTCGAATTTCACAATATAAAAACGATGAAAGACCAGCAAGAACTAATCCAAATTTTGACAAATTTCATCTATTAGAATCAAATTAAAAGACAAAGTCAATACAAAAATATAGAGTTCATAAAAATGTTGAATTTTTTATACGTTAACTCAAAAAAGTGTACACACTTCGTTATAAGTCTGAAATTGATTTCTGAAACTAAATTGTAAACTAGATAAACTCATCTTTAACTGAAAAAGTTTGAAAAATATATTGTAATCACAAATAATATGTTCTAAGGCATTACGTCTAGTAAAAACTGCATTTCTATGTACGTCGATTCAAGAAAATATGGAGGAAGTCAATTTTCACAATAGAAGAAGGTTGAAAGACCAAGCAGAACTAATCCAAATCCTAACAAATTTCATCTATCTTGAATCAGATAGAAAGACAGCGAATACAAAAAATAAAGAGTTCATAAATATGTTGAATTTTATATACGTTAACTCAAAATAGTCCACACAATTCGTTATAAGTCGGAAGTTGGTTTCTGAGACTAAATTGTAAACTAGATACATTCATCTTTAATAGAAAAAGTTTGAAAAATATATTGTAATTACAATTAATATGTTCTAAGGTAATACCTCTAATAAAAATTTCATTTCTATGTACGTTGATTCAAGAAAATATGAAGGTAGGCAAATTTCACAACAGAAGAAGGATGAAAGACCAAGAAGAACTATTCCAAATCCTAACAAACTTCATCTATTGGAATCAAATTGAAAGACCAAGCCAATACAAAAATAAAGAGTTCATAAAAATGTTGAATTTTTTATACGTTAACTCAAAAAAGTCTACAAACTTCGTTATAAGTCGGAAATTGATTTCTGAGACTAAATTGTAAACTAGATAAACTCATCTTTAACAGAAAAAGTTTGAAAAATGTATTGTATTCACATTTAATATGTTCTAAGGCATTACGTCTAGTAAAAATTGCATTTCTATGTACGTTGATTCAAGAAAATATGAAGGAAGTCAAATTTCACAATATAAGAAGGATGAAAGACCAGCCAAAACTAATCCAAATTCTAAGAAATTTCATCTATTTGAATCAAATTGAAAGACAAAGCCAATACAAAAATAAAGAGTTCATAAAAATGTTGAATTTTTTATACGTTAACTCAAAAAAGTCTACAAACTTCGTTATAAGTCGGAAATTGATTTCTGAGACTAAATTGTAAACTAGATAAACTCATCTTTAATAGAAAAAGTTTGAAAAATGTATTGTATTCACATTTAATATGTTCTAAGGCATTACGTCTAGTAAAAATTGCATTTCTATGTACGTTGATTCAAGAAAATATGAAGAAAGTCAAATTTCACAATATAAGAAGGATTAAAGACCAGCCAGAACAAATTCTAACAAATTTCATCTATAAACTTCGGTATAAGTCGGAAATTGATTTCTGAGACTAAATTGTAAACTAGATAAACTCATCTTTAAAAGAAAAAGTTTGAAAAATGTATTTTAATCACAAATTATATGTTCAAAGGAATTACATCTAGTAAAAATTGCATTTCTATGTACGTTGATTCAAGAAAATATGAAGGAAGTCAAATTTCACAATAGAAGAAGGATGAAAGACCATGCAAAACTAATCCAAATCATAACAAATTTCATCTATCTTGAATCAAATAGAAAGACAAAGCCAATACAAAAATAATGAATTCATAAAAATGTTAAATTTTTTATACGTTAACTCAAAAAAGTCTATACACTCTTCGTTATAAGCCGGAAGTTGATTTCTGAGACTAAATTGTAAACTTGATAAACTTATCTTTAACTGAAAAAGTTAGAAAAATGTATTGTATTCACAATTAGTATGTTCTAAGGCATTACGTCTAGTAAAATAGGATTTCTATGTACGTTGATTCAAGAAAATATGAAGGAAGTCAAATTTCACAATATAAGAAGGGTGAAAGACCAGTCAGAACTAATCCAAAGTCTAACAAATTTCATCTATTAGAATCAAATTGAAAGACAAAGCCAATACAAAAATAAAGAATTCATAAAAATGTTAGATTTCTTATACGTTAACTCAAAAAAGTGTACACTCTTCGTTATAAGTCTGAAGCTGATTTCTGAGACTAAATTGTAAACTAGATAAACTCATCTTTAAGAGAAAAAGTTTGAAAAATGTGTTTTAATCACAAATTATATGTTCTAAGGAATTACGTCTAGTAAAAATTGCATTTCTATGTGCGTTGATTCAAGAAAATATGAAGGAAGTCAAATTTCACATTAGAAGAAGGATGAAAGACCATGCAGAACTAATCCAAATCCTAACAAATTTCATCTATCTTGAATCAAATAGAAAGACAAAGACAACACAAAAAGAAAGAGTTCATAAAAATGTTGAATTTTATATACGTTAACTCAAAAAAGTCTACACTCTTCGTTATAAGCCGGAAGTTGATTTCTGAGACTAAATTGTAAACTTGATAAACTCATCTTTAACTGAAAAAGTTAGAAAAATGTATTGTATTCACAATTAGTATGTTCTAAGGCTTTACGTCTAGTAAAATAGGATTTCTATGTACGTTGATTCAAGAAAATATAAAGGAAGTCGAATTTCACAATATAAAAACGATGAAAGACCAGCAGGAACTAATCCAAATTTTGACAAATTTCATCTATTAGAATCAAATTAAAAGACAAAGTCAATACAAAAATATAGAGTTCATAAAAATGTTGAATTTTTTATACGTTAACTCAAAAAAGTGTACACACTTCGTTATAAGTCTGAAATTGATTTCTGAAACTAAATTGTAAACTAGATAAACTCATCTTTAACTGAAAAAGTTTGAAAAATATATTGTAATCACAAATAATATGTTCTAAGGCATTACGTCTAGTAAAAACTGCATTTCTATGTACGTCGATTCAAGAAAATATGGAGGAAGTCAATTTTCACAATAGAAGAAGGTTGAAAGACCAAGCAGAACTAATCCAAATCCTAACAAATTTCATCTATCTTGAATCAGATAGAAAGACAAAGCCAATACAAAAAATAAAGAGTTCATAAATATGTTGAATTTTATATACGTTAACTCAAAATAGTCCACACAATTCATTATAAGTCGGAAGTTGGTTTCTGAGACTAAATTGTAAACTAGATACATTCATCTTTAATAGAAAAAGTTTGAAAAATATATTGTAATTACAATTAATATGTTCTAAGGTAATACCTCTAATAAAAATTTCATTTCTATGTACGTTGATTCAAGAAAATATGAAGGTAGGCAAATTTCACAACAGAAGAAGGATGAAAGACCAAGAAGAACTAATCCAAATCCTAACAAACTTCATCTATTGGAATCAAATTGAAAGACCAAGCCAATACAAAAATAAAGAGTTCATAAAAATGTTGAATTTTTTATACGTTAACTCAAAAAAGTCTACAAACTTCGTTATAAGTCGGAAATTGATTTCTGAGACTAAATTGTAAACTAGATAAACTCATTTTTAACAGAAAAAGTTTGAAAAATGTATTGTATTCACATTTAATATGTTCTAAGGCATTACGTCTAGTAAAAATTGCATTTCTATGTACGTTGATTCAAGAAAATATGAAGGAAGTCAAATTTTACAATATAAGAAGGATTAAAGACCAGCCAGAACTAATCCAAATTCTAACAAATTTCATCTATCTGAATCAAATTGAAAGACAAAGCCAATAAAAAAATAAAGAGTTCATAAATATGTTGAATTTTTTATACGTTTACTCAAAATAGTATACACACTTCGTTATAAGTCGGAAATTGATTTCTGAGACTAAATTGTAAATTAGATAAACTCATCTTTAACAGAAAAAGTTTGAAAATTTTATTTTAATCACAAATTATATGTTCTAAGGCAATACGTCTAGTAAAAATTGCATTTCTATGTACGTTGATTCAAGAAAATATGAAGGAAGTCAAACTTCACAATATAAGAACGATGAAAGACCAGCCAGAACTAATCCAAATTCTGACAAATTTCATCTATTAGAATCAAATTGAAAGACAAAGTCAATACAAAAATATAGAGTTCATAAAAATGTTGAATTTTTTATACGTTAACTCAAAAAAGTCTACACTCTTCGTTATAAGTCAAAAGTTGATTTCTGAGACTAAATTGTAAACTAGATAAACTCATCTTTAACAGAAAAAGTTTGAAAGATGTATTGTATTCACATTTAATATGTTCTAAGGCATTACATCTAGTAAAAATTGCATTTCTATGTACGTTGATTCAAGAAAATATGAAGGTAGGGTAATTTCACAATAGAAGAAGGATGAAATACCATGCAAACTAATCCAAACCCTAACAAATTTCATCTATCTTGAATCAAATAGAAAGAGAAAGCCAACACAAAAAGAAAGTGTTCATAAAAATGTTAAATTTTATATACGATAACTCAAAAAAGTCTACACACTTCGTTATAAGCCGGAAATTCATTTCTGAGACTAATTTGTAAATTAGATAAACTCCTCTTTAACATAAAAAGTTTGAAAAGAAGGATGAAAGACCAAGCAGAATCAATCTAATTCCTACCAAATTTCACCTATCTTGAACCAAATAGAAAGACAAAGGCAACACAAAAATAAAGAGTTCATATAAATGTTGAATTTTTTATACATTTACTCAAAAAAGTGTACACACTTTGTTATAAGTCCGAAATTGATTTCTAAATCTAAATTGTAAACTAGATAAACTCATCTTTAACAGAAAAGGTTTAAAAAATGTATTGTAATCACAAATAATATGTTCTAAGGCATTACGTCTAGTAAAAATTTCATTTCTATGTACGTTGATTCAAGAAAATATGAAGGTAGGCAAATTTCACAACAGAAGAAGGATGAAAGACCATGCAAACTAATCCAAATCCTAACAAATTTCATCTTTCCTGAATCAAATAGAAAGAAAAAGCCAACACAAAAAGAAAGAGTTCATAAAAATGTCAAATTTTATATACGTTCTCAAAAAAGTCAACACACTTCGTTATAAGTCGGAAATTCATTTCTGAGACTAATCTGTAAACTAGATAAACTCATCTTTGACAGAAAAAGTTTAAAAAGAAGGGTGAAAGACCAAGCAGAATTAATCTAATTCCTAACAAATTTCACCTATCTTGAATAAATTAGAAAGACAAAGCCAATACAAACATAAAGAGTTGATAAAAATGTTGAATTTTTTATACTTTAACTCAAAAAAGTGTACACACTTCGTTATAAGTCTGAAATTGATTTCTGAAACTAAATTGTAAACTAGATAAACTCATCTTTAACTGAAAAAGTTAAAAAAATATATTGTAATCACAAATAATATGTTCTAAGGCATTACGTCTAGTAAAAATTGAATTTCTATGTACGTTTATTCAAGAAAATATGAAGGAGGTCAATTTTCACAATAGAAGAAGGATGAAAGACCATGCAGAACTAATCCAAATCCTAACAAATTTCATCTATCTTGAATCAAATAGAAATACAAAGCTAACACAAAAATAAAGAGTTCATAAAAATGTTGAATCTTATATACGTTAACTCAAAAAAATCTACACTCTTCGTTATAAGTCGGAAATTGATTTCTGAGACTAAATTGCAAACTAGATAAACTCAAATTTAACAGAAAAAGTTTGAAAAAAGGATTGTAATCACAATTAATATGTTCTAAGGCAATACGTCTAGTGAAACCCGCATTTCTATGTATGTTGATTCAAGAAAATATGAAGGAAGTCAAATTTCTCAATTGAATATGGTTGAAAGACCAAGCAGAACTAATCCAAATCCTAAAAAATTTCATCTATCTTGAATCAAATAGAAAGACGAAGCCAATACAAAAATAAAGAATACATAAAAATGTTAGATTTTTTATACGTTAACTCAAAAAAGTCTACACTCTTCGTTATAAGCCGGAAGTTGATTTCTGAGACTAAATTGTAAACTTGATAAACTCATCTTTAACTGAAAAAGTTAGAAAAATATATTGTATTTACAATTAGTATGTTCTAAGGCATTACGTCTAGTAAAATAGGATTTCTATTTACGTTGATTCAAGAAAATATGAAGGAAGTCAAATTTCACAATATAAGAACGATGAAAGACCATCCAGAACTAATCCAAATTCTGATAAATTTCATCTATTAGAATCAAATTGAAAGACAAAGTCAATACAAAAATATAGAGTTCATAAAAATGTTTAATTTTTTATACATTAACTCAAAAAAGTGTACACACTTCGTTATAAGTCTGAAATTGATTTCTGAAACTAAATTGTAAACTAGATAAAGTCATCTTTATCTGAAAAGTTTGAAAAATATATTGTAATTACAATTAATATGTTCTAAGGTAATACCTCTAATAAAAATTTCATTTCTATGTACGTTGATTCAAGAAAATATCAAGGAGGTCATATTACACAATAGAAGAAGGATGAAAGACCAAGAAGAACTAATCCAAATCCTAACAAACTTCATCTATTGGAATCAAATTGAAATACAAAGCCAATACAAAAATAAAGAGTTCATAAAAATGTTGAATTTTTTATACGTTAACTCAAAAAAGTCTACAAACTTCGTTATAAGTCGTAAATTGATTTCTGAGACTAAATTGTAAACTAGATAAACTCATCTTTAACAGAAAAAGTTTGAAAGATGTATTGTATTCACATTTAATATGTTCTAAGGCATTACGTCTAGTAAAAATTGCATTTCTATGTACGTTGATTCAAGAAAATATGAAGGAAGTCAAATTTCACAATATAAGAAGTATGAAAGACCAGTCAAAACTAATCCAATTTCTAAGAAATTTCATCTATTTGAATCATATTGAAAGAGAAAGCCAATACAAAAATAAAGATTTCATAAAAATGTTGAATTTTTTATACGTTAACTCAAAAAAGTCTACAAACTTCGTTATAAGTCGGAAATTGATTTCTGAGACTAAATTGTAAACTAGATAAACTCATCTTTAACAGAAAAAGTTTGAAAAATGTATTGTATTCACATTTAATATGTTCTAAGGCATTACGTCTAGTAAAAAATGCATTTCTATGTACGTTGATTCAAGAAAATATGAAGGAAGTCAAATTTCACAATATAAGAAGGATGAAAGACCAAGAAGAACTAATCCAAATCCTACCAAACTTCATCTATTGGAATCAAATTGAAATACAAAGCCAATACAAAAATAAAGAGTTCATAAAATTGTTGAATTTTTTATACGTTAACTCAAAAAAGTCTAAAAACTTCGTTATAAGTCGTAAATTGATTTCTGAGACTAAATTGTAAACTAGATAAACTCATCTTTAACAGAAAAAGTTTGAAAGATGTATTTTATTCACATTTAATATGTTCTAAGGCATTACGTCTAGTAAAAATTGCATTTCTATGTACGTTGATTCAAGAAAATATGAAGGAAGTCAAATTTCACAATATAAGAAGGATGAAAGACCAGCCAAAACTAATCCAAATTCTAAGAAATTTCATCTATTTGAATCAAATTGAAAGACAAAGCCAATACAAAAATAAAGAGTTCATAAAAATGTTGAATTTTTTATACGTTAACTCAAAAAAGTCTACAAACTTCGTTATAAGTCGGAAATTGATTTCTGAGACTAAATTGTAAACTAGATAAACTCATCTTTAATAGAAAAAGTTTGAAAAATGTATTGTATTCACATTTAATATGTTCTAAGGCATTACGTCTAGTAAAAATTGCATTTCTATGTACGTTGATTCAAGAAAATATGAAGGAAGTCAAATTTCACCATATAAGAAGGATTAAAGACCAGCCAAAACAAATTCTAACAAATTTCATCTATAAACTTCGGTATAAGTCGGAAATTGATTTCTGAGACTAAATTGTAAACTAGATAAACTCATCTTTAAAAGAAAAAGTTTGAAAAATGTATTTTAATCACAATTATATGTTCAAAGGAATTACATCTAGTAAAAATTGCATTTCTATGTACGTTATTCAAGAAATATGAAGGAAGTCAAATTTCACAATAGAAGAAGGATAAAAGACCATGCAAAACTAATCCAAATCTAACAAATTTCATCTATCTTGAATCAAATAGAAAGACAAAGCCAATACAAAAATAATGAATTCATAAAAATGTTAGATTTTTTATACGTTAACTCAAAAAGTCTATACACTCTTCGTTAAACCGGAAGTTGATTTCTGAGACTAAATTGTAAACTGATAAACTAATCTTTAACTGAAAAAGTTAGAAAAATGTATTGTATTCACAATTAAGTATGTTCTAAGGCATTACGTCTAGTAAAATATGATTTCTATGTACGTTGATTCAAAAAATATGAAGGAAGTCAAATTTCAATATAGAAGGGTGAAAGACCAGTCAGAACTAATCCAAAGTCTAACAAATTTCATCTATTAGAATCAAATTGAAAGACAAAGCCAATACAAAAATAAAGAATTCATAAAAATGTTAGATTTTTATACGTTAACTCAAAAAAGTCTACACTCTTCGTTATAAGTGAAGTGATTTCTGAGACTAAATTGTAAACTAGATAAACTCATCTTTAGAGAAAAAGTTTGAAAAATGTGTAATCACAAATTATATGTTCTAAGGAATTACGTCTAGTAAAAATTGCATTTCTATGTGCGTTGATTCAAGAAAATATGAAGGAAGTCAAATTTCACATAGAAGAAGGATGAAAGACCATGCAGAACTAATCCAAATCCTAACAAATTTTCATCTATCTTGAATCAAATAGAAGACAAAGACAACACAAAAAGAAAGAGTTCATAAAAATGTTGAATTTTATATACGTTAACTCAAAAATCTACAATCTTTGTTATAAGTCGAAAGTTGATTTCTGAGACTAAATTGTAAACTAGAAAACTCATCTTCAACAGAAAAGTTTGAAAAATGTATTGTATTCACTATTAATAGTTAAGGCATTACGTCTAGTAAAAATTGCATTTCTATGTACGTTGATTCAAGAAATATGAAGGAAGTCAATTTCACAATTGAAGAAGTGAAAGACCAGCAGAACTAATCCAAATCCTAACAAATTTCATTTATTTGAATCAAATAGAAAGACAAAGCCAATACAAAAATAAAGAATAAAAATGTTAGATTTTTTATACGTTAACTCAAAAAAGTCTACACTCTTCGTTATAAGTCGGAAGTTGATTTCTGAGACTAAATTGTAAACTATAAACTCATCTTTAACAGAAAAAGTTTGAAAAATGTATTGTATTCACAATTATATGTTCTAAGGCTTACGTCTAGTAAAAATTGCATTTCTATGTACGTTGATTCAAGAAAATGAAGGAAGTCAATTTCACAATATAAAAGGATGAAGACCAGCAGAACTAATCAAATTTACAAATTTCATCTATTTGAATCAAATTAAAAGACAAAGTCAATACAAAAATAAGAGTTCATAAAAATGTTGAATTTTTTATACGTTAACTCAAAAAAGTCTACACACTTCGTTATAAGTCGAAATTGATTTCTAACTAAATTGTAAACTAGATAAACTCATCTTTAACGAAAAAGTTTGAAAAATATATTGTAATCACAAATAATAGTTCTAAGGCATTACGTCTAGTAAAAATTGCATTTCTATGTACGTTGATTCAAGAAAATATGAAGGAAGTCAATTTCACAATAAAGGATGAAAGACCAAGCAGAACTAATCCAAATCCTAACAAATTTCATCTATCTTGAATCAATGAAAGACAAAGCCAATACAAAAAATAAAGATTCATAAAAATGTTTTTTTATATACGTTAACTCAAAAAGTCTACACAATTCGTTATAAGTCGGAAGTTGATTTCTGAGACTAAATTGTAAACTAGATAAACTCATCTTTAACAGAAAAAGTTTGAAAAATATTGTAATTACAATTAATATGTTCTAAGGAATACGTCTAGTAAAAATTGCATTTCTATGTACGTTGATTCAAGAAAATATGAAGGAAGCAAATTTCACAAGAAGAAGGATGAAAGACCAGAGAACTAATCCAAATTCCTAACAAATTTCATCTATTTGAATCAAATTGAAAGACAAAGCCAATACAAAAATAAAGAGTTCATAAAATGTTGAATTTTTTATACGTTAACTCAAAAAAGTCTACACTTCGTTATAAGTCGGAAATTGATTTCTGAGACTAAATTGTAAACTAGATAAACTCATCTTTAACAGAAAAAGTTTGAAAAATGTATTGTATTCACATTAATATGTTCTAAGGCATTACGTCTAGTAAAAATTGCATTTCTATGTACGTTGATTCAAGAAAATATGAAGGAAGTCAAATTTCACATATAAAGAAGGATGAAAGACCAGCAGAACTAATCCAAATTCTAACAAATTTCATCTATTTGAATCAAATTGAAAGACAAAGCCAATACAAAAATAAAGAGTTCATAAAAATGTTGAATTTTTTATACGTTAACTCAAAAAGTCTACACACTTCGTTATAAGTCGGAAATTGATTTCTGAGACTAAATTGTAAATAGATAAACTCATCTTTAACAGAAAAAGTTTGAAAAATTATTTAATCACAATTATATGTTCTAAGGAATTACGTCTAGTAAAAATTGCATTTCTATGTACGTTGATTCAAGAAAATATGAAGGAAGTCAAATTTCACAATAGAAGAAGGATGAAAGACCATGCAGAACTAATCCAAATCCTCAAATTTCATCTATCTTGAATCAAATAAAAGACAAAGCAACACAAAATAAAGAGTTCATAAAAATGTTGAATTTTATACGTTAACTCAAAAAAGTCTACACTCTTCGTTATAAGTCGGAAGTTGATTTCTGAGACTAAATTGTAAACTAGATAAACTCATCTTTAACAGAAAAAGTTTGAAAAATGTATTGTATTCACAATTAATATGTTCTAAGGCATTACGTCTAGTAAAAATTGCATTTCTATGTACGTTGATTCAAGAAAATATGAAGGAAGTAAAATTTCACAATAGAAGAAGGATGAAAGACCATGCAGAACTAATCCAAATTCTAACAAGTTTCATCTATTTGAATCAAATTGAAAGACAAAGTCAATACAAAAATAAAGAGTTCATAAAAATGTTGAATTTTTTATTCGTTAACTCAAAAAGTCTACAAACTTCGTTATAAGTCGGAAATTGATTTCTGAGACTAAATTGTAAAGTAGATAAACTCATCTTTAAAAGAAAAGTTTGAAAAATATATTTTAATCACAAATTATATGTTCTAAGGAATTACGTCTATTAAAAATTGCATTTCTATGTACGTTGATTGAAGAAAATATGAAGGAAGTCAAATTTCACAATAGAAGAAGGATGAAGGACCATGCAGAACTAATCCAAATCCTAACAAATTTCATCTATCTTGAATCAAATAGAAAGACAAAGCCAATACAAAAATAAAGAATTCATAAAAATGTTAGATTTTGTATACGTTAACTCAAAAAAGTCTACGAACTTCGTTATAAGTCGGAAATTGATTTCTGAGACTAAATTGTAAACTAGATAAACTCATCTTTAACAGAAAAAGTTTGAAAAATGTATTTTATTCACAATTAATATGTTCTAAGGCATTACGTATAGTAAAAATTGCATTTCTATGTACGTTGATTCAAGAAAATATGAAGGAAGTCAAATTTCACAATATAAGAAGGATGAAAGACCATGCAGAACTAATCCAAATCCTAACAAATTTCATCTATCTTGAATCAAATAGAAAGACAAAGCCAACAAAAAAAGAAAGAGTTCATAAAAATGTTGAATTTTATATACGTTAACTCAAAAAGGTCTACACTCTTCGTTATAAGTCGAAAGTTGATTTCTGAGACTAAATTGTAAACTAGATAAACTCATCTTTAACATAAAAAGTTTGAAAAATATATTGTCTTCACAATTAATATGTTCTAAGGCATTACATCTAGTAAAAATTGCATTTCTATGTACGTTGATTCAAGAAAATATGAAGGAAGTCAAACTTCAAAATCGAAGAAGCATGAAAGACCATGCAGAACTAATCCAAATTCTAACAAATTTCATCTATTTGAATCAAGTTGAAAGACAAAATCAATACAAAAATAAAGAGTTCATAAAAACGTTGAATGTTTTATACGTTAACTCAAAAAAGTCTACAAACTTCGGTATAAGTCGGAAATTGATTTCTGAGACTAAATTGTAAACTAGATAAACTCATCTTTAACAGAAAAAGTTTGAAAAATGTATTTTAATCACAAATTTTATGTTCTAAGGAATTACGTCTAGTAAACATTGCATTTCTATGTGTGTTGATTCAAGAAAATATGATGGAAGTCAAATTTCACATTAGAAGAAGGATGAAAGACCATGCAGAACTAATCCAAATTCCAACAAATTTCATCTATTTGAATCAAATTGAAAGACAAAGCCAATACAAAAATAAAGAATTCATAAAAATGTTAGATTTCTTATACGTTAACTCAAAAAAGTCTACACTCTTCGTTATAAGTCTGAAGCTGATTTCTGAGACTAAATTGTAAACTAGATAAACTCATCTTTAACAGAAAAAGTTTGAAAAATATATTGTCTTCACAATTAATATGTTCTAAGGCATTACATCTAGTAAAAATTGCATTTCAATGTACGTTGATTCAAGAAAATATGAAGGAAGTCAAACTTCAAAATCGAAGAAGCATGAAAGACCATGCAGAACTAATCCAAATTCTAACAAATTTCATCTATTTGAATCAAGTTGAAAGACAAAATCAATACAAAAATAAAGAGTTCATAAAAACGTTGAATGTTTTATACGTTAACTCAAAAAAGTCTACAAACTTCGGTATAATTCGAAAATTGATTTCTGAGACTAAATTGTAAACTAGATAAACTCATCTTTAACAGAAAAAGTTTGAAAAATGTATTTTAATCACAAATTATATGTTCTAAGGAATTACGTCTAGTAAACATTGCATTTCTATGTGTGTTGATTCAAGAAAATATGATGGAAGTCAAATTTCACATTAGAAGAAGGATGAAAGACCATGCAGAACTAATCCAAATTCCAACAAATTTCATCTATTTGAATCAAATTGAAAGACAAAGCCAATACAAAAATAAAGAATTCATAAAAATGTTAGATTTCTTATACGTTAACTCAAAAAAGTCTACACTCTTCGTTATAAGTCTGAAGCTGATTTCTGAGACTAAATTGTAAACTAGATAAACTCATCTTTAACAGAAAAAGTTTGAAAAATGTATTTTAATCACAAATTATATGTTCTAAGGAATTACGTCTAGTAAAAATTGCATTTCTATGTGCGTTGATTCAAGAAAATATGAAGGAAGTCAAATTTCACTATAGAAGAAGGATGAAAGACCATGCAGAACTAATCCGAATCCTAAAAAATTTCATCTATCTTGAATCAAATAGAAAGACAAAGCCAACACAAAAAGAAAGAGTTCATAAAAATGTTGAATTTTATATACGTTAACTCAAAAAAGTCTACACTCTTCGTTATAAGTCGGAAATTGATTTCTGAGACTAAATTGTAAACTAGATAAACTCATCTTTAACAGAAAAAGTTTGAAAAATATATTTTAATCACAAATTATATGTTCTAAGGAATTACGTCTAGTAAAAATTGTATTTCTATGTACGTTGATTCAAGAAAATATGAAGGAAGTCAAATTTCACAATAGAAGAAGGATGAAAGACCATGCAGAACTAATCCAAATCCTAACAAATTTCATATATCTTGAATCAAATAGAAAGACAAAGCCAATACAAAAATAAAAAATTCATAAAAATGTTAGATTTTTTATACGTTAACTCAAAAAAGTCTACAAACTTCGTTATAAGTCGGAAATTGATTTCTGAGACTAAATTGTAAACTAGATAAACTCATCTTTAACAAAAAAAAGTTTGAAAAATGTATTGTATTCACAATTAATATGTTCTAAGGCATTACGTATAGTAAAAATTGCATTTCTATGTACGTTGATTCAAGAAAATATGAAGGAAGTCAAATTTCACAATCGAAGAAGCATGAAAGACCATGCAGAACTAATCCAAATTCTAACAAATTTCATTCATTTGATCAAATTGAAAGACAGAGTCAATACAAAAATAAAGAGTTCATAAAAACGTTGAATGTTTTATACGTTAACTCAAAAAAGTCTACAAACTTCGGTATAAGTCGGAAATTGATTTCTGAGACTAAATTGTAAACTAGATAAACTCATCTTTAACAGAAAAAGTTTAAAAAATGTATTTTAATCACAATTTATATGTTCTAAGGAATTTCGTCTAGTAAAAATTGCATTTCTATGTGCGTTGATTCAAGAAAATATGAAGGAAGTCAAATTTCACAATAGAAGAAGGTTGAAAGACCATGCAGAACTAATCCAAATTCCAATAAATTTCATTTATTTGAATCAAATTGAAAGACAAAGCCAATACAAAAATAAAGAATTCATAAAAATGTTAGATTTCTTATACGTTAACTCAAAAAAGTCTACACTCTTCGTTATAAGTCGGAAGCTGATTTCTGAGACTAAATTGTAAACTAGGTAAACTCATCTTTAACAGAAAAAGTTTGAAAAATGTATTTTAATCACAAATTATATGTTCTAAGGAATTACGTCTAGTAAAAATTGCATTTCTATGTGCGTTGATTCAAGAAAATATGAAGGAAGTCAAATTTCACAATAGAAGAAGGATGAAATACCAAGCAGAACTAATCCAAATCCTAACAAATTTCATCTATCTTGAATCAAATAAAAAGACTAAGCCAACACAAAAAGAAAGAGTTCATAAAAATGTTGAATTTTTTATACGTTAACTCAAAAAAGTCTACACATTTCGTTATAAGTCGGAAATTGATTTCTGAGACTAAATTGTAAACTAGATAAACTCATCTTTAACAGAAAAAGGTTGAAAAATGTATTGTAATTACAATTAATATGTTCTACGGAAATACGTCTAGTAAAAATTGCATTTCTATGTACGTTGATTCAAGAAAATATGAAGGTAGGCAAATTTCACAACAGAAGAAGGATGAAAGACCATGCAAACTAATCCAAATCCTAACAAATTTCATCTTTCTTGAATCAAATAGAAAGACAAAGCCAACACAAAAAGAAAGAGTTCATAAAAATGTTAAATTTTATATACGTTAACTCAAAAAAGTCAACCCCCTTCGTTATAAGTCGGAAATTCATTTCTGAGACTAATCTGTAAACTAGATAAACTCATCTTTAACAGAAAAAGTTTGAAAAGAAGGATGAAAGACCAAGCAGAATTAATCTAATTCCAAACAAATTTCACCTATCTTGAATCAAATAGAAAGACAAAGCTAACACAAAAATAAAGAGTTCATCAAAATGTTGACTTTTTTATACGTTAACTCAAAAAAGTGTACACACTTCGTTATAAGTCGGAAATTAATTTCTGAAATTATATTGTAAACTAGATAAACTCATCTTTAAAAGAAAAAGTTTGAAAAATGTATTGTAATCACAAATAATATGTTCTAAGGCATTACGTCTAGTAAAAATTGCATTTTTATGTACGTTGATTCAAGAAAATATGAAGTTAGGAAAATTTCACAATAGAAGAAGGATGAAAGACCATGCAAACTAATCCAAATCCTAACAAATTTCATCTATCTTGAATCAAATAGAAAGACAAAGCCAACACAAAAAGAAAGAGTTCATAAAAATGTTAAATTTTATATACGTTAACTAAAAAAAGTCTACACACTTCGTTATAAGTCGGAAATTCATTTCTGAGACTAATTTGTAAACTAGATAGATAAACTCATCTTTGACAGAAAAAGTTTAAAAAGAAGGATGAAAAACCAAGCAGAATTAATCTAACTCCTAACAAATTTCACCTATCTTGAATCAATTAGAAAGACAAAGCCAACACAAACATAAAGAGTTGATAAAAATGTTGAATTTTTTATACTTTAACTCAAAAAAGTATACACACTTCGTTATAAGTCTGAAATTGATTTCTGAAACTAAATTGTAAACTATATAAACTCATCTTTAACTGAAAACGTTAGAAAAATATATTGTAATCACAAATAATATGTTCTAAGGCATTACGTCTAGTAAAAATTGCATTTCTGTGTACGTTTATTCAAGAAAATATGAAGGAGGTCAATTTTCACAATAGAAGAAGGATGAAAGACCATGCAGAACTAATCCAAATCCTAACAAATTTCATCTATCTTGAATCAAATAGAAATACAAAGCTAACACAAAAAGAAAGAGTTCATAAAAATGTTGAATCTTATATACGTTAACTCAAAAAAATCTACACTCTTAGTTATAAGTCGGAAATTGATTTCTGAGACTAAATTGCAAACTAGATAAACTCAAATTTAACAGAAAAAGTTTGAAAAAAGGATTGTAATCACACTTAATATGTTCTAAGGCAATACGTCTAGTAAAAACTGCATTTCTATGTATGTTGATTCAAGAAAATATGAAGGAAGTCTAATTTCACAATTGAATAAGGTTGAAAGACCACGCAGAACTAATCCAAATCCTAAAAAATTTCATCTATCTTGAATCAAATAGAAATACAAAGCCAAATACAAAAATAAAGAATTCATAAAAATGTTAGATTTTTTATACGTTAACTCAAAAAAGTCTACACTCTTCGTTATAAGCCGGAAGTTGATTTCTGAGACTAAATTGTAAACTTGAAAAACTCATCTTTAACTGAAAAAGTTAGAAAAATGTATTGTATTCACAATTAGTATGTTCTAAGGCTTTACGTCTAGTAAAATAGGATTTCTATGTACGTTGATTCAAGAAAATATGAAGGAAGTCAAATTTCACAATATAAGAACGATGAAAGACCAGCAAGAACTAATCCAAATTTTGACAAATTTCATCTATTAGAATCAAATTGAAAGACAAAGTCAATACAAAAATATAGAGTTCATAAAAATGTTGAATGTTTTATACGTTAACTCAAAAAAGTGTACACACTTCGTTATAAGTCTGAAATTGATTTCTGAAACTAAATTGTAAACTAGATAAACTCATCTTTAACTGAAAAAGTTTGAAAAATATATTTTAATCACAAATTATATGTTCTAAGGAATTACGTCTAGTAAAAATTGTATTTCTATGTACGTTGATTCAAGAAAATATGAAGGAAGTCAAATTTCACAATAGAAGAAGGATGAAAGACCATGCAGAACTAATCCAAATCCTAACAAATTTCATATATCTTGAATCAAATAGAAAGACAAAGCCAATACAAAAATAAAGAATTCATAAAAATGTTAGATTTTTTATACGTTAACTCAAAAAAGTCTACAAACTTCGTTATAAGTCGGAAATTAATTTCTGAGACTAAATTGTAAACTAGATAAACTCATCTTTAACAAAAAAAAGTTTGAAAAATGTATTGTATTCACAATTAATATGTTCTAAGGCATTACGTATAGTAAAAATTGCATTTCTATGTACGTTGATTCAAGAAAATATGAAGGAAGTCAAATTTCACAATCGAAGAAGCATGAAAGACCATGCAGAACTAATCCAAATTCTAAAGAATTTCATTTATTTGAATCAAATTGAAAGACAAAGTCAATAAAAAAATAAAGAGTTCATAAAAACGTTGAATGTTTTATACGTTAACTCAAAAAAGTCTACAAACTTCGGTATAAGTCAGAAATTGATTTCTGAGACTAAATTGTAAACTAGATAAACTCATCTTTAACAGAAAAAGTTTGAAAAATGTATTTTAATCACAATTTATATGTTCTAAGGAATTACGTCTAGTAAAAATTGCATTTCTATGTGCGTTGATTCAAGAAAATATGAAGGAAGTCAAATTTCACAATAGAAGAAGGATGAAAGACCATGCAGAACTAATCCAAATTCCAACAATTTTCATTTATTTGAATCAAATTGAAAGACAAAGCCAATACAAAAATAAAGAATTCATAAAAATGTTAGATTTCTTATACGTTAACTCAAAAAAGTCTACACTCTTCGTTATAAGTCGGAAGCTTATTTCTGAGACTAAATTGTAAACTAGGTAAACTCATCTTTAACAGAAAAAGTTTGAAAAATGTATTTTAGTCACAAATTATATGTTCTAAGGAATTACGTCTAGTAAAAATTGCATTTCTATGTGCGTTGATTCGAGAAAATATGAAGGAAGTCAAATTTCACAATAGAAGAAGGATGAAAGACCATGCAGAACTAATCCAAATCCTAAAAAATTTCATCTATCATGAATCAAATAAAAAGACTAAGCCAACACAAAAAGAAAGAGTTCATAAAAATGTTGAATTTTTTATACGTTAACTCAAAAAAGTCTACACATTTCGTTATAAGTCGGAAATTTATTTCTGTGACTAAATTGTAAACTAGATAAACTCATCTTTAACAGAAAAAGTTTTTAAAAATGTATTGTAATTACAATTAATATGTTATACGGCAATACGTCTAGTAAAAATTGCATTTCTATGTACGTTGATTCAAGAAAATATGAAGGTAGGCAAATTTCACAACAGAAGAAGGATGAAAGACCATGCAAACTAATCCAAATCCTAACAAATTTCATCTTTCTTGAATCAAATAGAAAGACAAAGCCAACACAAAAAGAAAGAGTTCATAAAAATGTTAAATTTTATATACGTTAACTCAAAAAAGTCAACACCCTTCGTTATAAGTCGGAAATTCATTTCTGAGACTAATCTGTAAACTAGTTAAACTCATCTTTAACAGAAAAAATTTGAAAAGAAGGATGAAAGACCAAGCAGAATTAATCTAATTCCTAACAAATTTCACCTATCTTGAATCAAATAGAAAGACAAAGCTAACACAAAAATAAAGAGTTCATCAAAATGTTGACTTTTTTATACGTTAACTCAAAAAAGTATACACACTTTGTTATAAGTCGGAAATTAATTTCTGAAATTATATTGGAAACTAGATAAACTCATCTTTAAAAGAAAAAGTTTGAAAAATGTATTGTAATCACAAATAATATGTTCTAAGGCATTACGTCTAGTAAAAATTGCATTTTTATGTACGTTGATTCAAGAAAATACGAAGTTAGGCAAATTTCACAATAGAAGAAGGATGAAAGACCATGCAAACTAAGCCAAATCCTAACAAATTTCATCTATCTTGAATCAAATATAAAGACAAAGCCAAATACAAAAATAAAGAATTCATAAAAATGTTAGATTTTTTATACGTTAACTCAAAAAAGTCTACACTCTTCGTTATAAGCCGGAAGTTGATTTCTGAGACTAAATTGTAAACTTGATAAACTCATATTTAACTGAAAAAGTTAGAAAAATGTATTGTATTCACAATTAGTATGTTTTAAGGCTTTACGTCTAGTAAAATAGGATTTCTATGTACGTTGATTCAAGAAAATATGAAGGAAGTCAAATTTCACAATATAAGAACGATGAAAGACCAGCAAGAACTAATCCAAATTTTGATAAATTTCATCTATTAGAATCAAATTGAAAGACAAAGTCAATACAAAAATATAGAGTTCATAAAAATGTTGAATGTTTTATACGTTAACTCAAAAAAGTGTACACACTTCGTTATAAGTCTGAAATTGATTTCTGAAACTAAATTGTAAACTAGATAAACTCATCTTTAACTGAAAAAGTTTGAAAAATATATTGTAATCACAAATAATATGTTCTAAGGCATTACGTCTAGTAAAAACTGCATTTCTATGTACGTTGATTCAAGAAAATATGAAGGAAGTCAATTTTCACAATAGAAGAAGGTTGAAAGACCAAGCAGAACTAATCCAAATTCTAACAAATTTCATCTATTTGAATCAAATTGAAATACAAAGCCAATACAAAAATAAAGAGTTCATAAATATGTTGAATTTTATATACGTTAACTCAAAATAGTCCACACAATTCGTTATAAGTCGGAAGTTGGTTTCTGAGACTAAATTGTAAACTAGATACATTCATCTTTAATAGAAAAAGTTTGAAAAATATATTGTAATCACAAATAATATGTTCTAAGGAATTACGTCTAATAAAAATTTCATTTCTATGTACGTTGATTCAAGAAAATATGAAGGAAGTCAAATTTCACAATAGAAGAAGGATGAAAAACCATGCAGAACTAATCCAAATCCTAACAAATTTCATCTATCTTGAATCAAATAGAAAGACAAATCCAACACAAAAAGAAAGAGTTCATAAAAATGTTGAATTTTATATAGTTAACTCAAATAAGTCTACACATTTCGTTATAAGTCGGAAATTGATTTCTGAGACTAAATTGTAAACTAGATAAATTCATCTTTAACAGAAAAAGTTTGAAAAGTGTATTGTAATTACAATTAATATGTTCTAAGGCAATACGTCTAGTAAAAATTGCATTTCTATGTACGTTAATTCAAGAAAATATGAAGGAAGTCAAATTTCACAATAGAAGAAGGATGAAAAACCATGCAGAACTAATCTAAATCATATCGAATTTCATCTATCTTGAATCAAATAGAAAGACAAAGCCAACAAAAAAAGAAAGAGTTCATAAAAATGTTGAATTTTATATACGTCAACTCAAAAAAGTCTACACATTTCGTTATAAGTCGGAAATTGATTTCTTAGACTAAATTGTAAACTAGATAAACTCATCTTTAACAGAAAAAGTTTGAAAAATGTATTGTAATTACGATTAATATGTTCTAAATCAATACGTTTAGTAAAAATTGCATTTCTATGTACGTTGATTCAAGAAAATATGAAGGAAGTCAAATTTCACAATAGAAGAAGGATGAAAGACCATGCAGAACTAATCCAAATCCTTACAAAATTCATCTATCTTGAATCAAATAGAAATACAAAGCCAACACAAAAAGAAAGAGTTCATAAAAATGTTGAATTTTATATACATTTACTCAAAAAAGTCTACACATTTCGTTATAAGTCGGAAATTGATTTCTGAGACTAAATTGTAAACTAGATAAACTCATCTTTAACATAAAAAGTTTGAAAAATGTATTGTCATTAAATTAATATGTTCTAAGGCAATACGTCTAGTAAAAATTGCATTTCTATGTACATGGATTCAAGAAAATATGAAGGAAGTCAAATTTCACAATAGAAGAAGGATGAAAGACCATGCAGAACTAATCCAAATCCTAACAAATTTCATCTATCTTGAATCAAATAGAAAGACAAAGCCAACACAAAAAGAAAGAGTTCATAAAAATGTTGAATTTTATATCGTTAACTCAAATAAGTCTACACACTTCGTCATTAGTCGGAAATTGATTTTTGGGACTAAATACGTCTAGTGAAAATTGCATTTCTGTGTACGTTGATTCAAGAAAATATGAAGGAAGTCAAATTTCACAATAGAAGATGGATGAAAGACCATGCAGAACTAATCCAAATTCCAACAAATTTCATCTATTTGAATCAAATTGAAAGACAAAGCCAATACAAAAATAAAAAATTCATAAAAATGTTAGATTTCTTATACGTTAACTCAAAAAAGTCTACACTCTTCATTATAAGTCGGAAATTGATTTCTTAGACTAAATTGTAAACTAGATAAACTCATCTTTAACAGAAAAGGTTTGAAAAATGTATTGTAATTACGATTAATATGTTCTAAATCAATACGTCTAGTGAAAATTGCATTTCTATGTACGTTGATTCAAGGAAATATGAAGGAAGTCAAATTTCACAATAGAAGAAGGATGAAAGACCAGCCAGAACTAATCCAAATCCTAACAAATTTCATCTATCTTGAATCAAATAGAAAGACAAAGCCAACACAAAAATAAAGAGTTCATAAAAATGTTGAATTTAATATACGTTAACTCAAAAAAGTCTACACACTTCGTTATAAGTCGGAAATTGATTTCTGAAACTAAATTGTAAATAGATAAACTCATCTTTAACAGAAAAAGTTTTAAAAATGTATTGTAATTACAATTAATATGTTCTAAGGCAATACGTCTGGTAAACATTGCATTTCTATGTACGTTGATTCAAGAAAATATGAAGATAGTCAAATTTCACAATAGAAGAAGGATGAAAGACCTTGCAAAACTAATCCAAATTCAAACAAATTTCATCTATCTTGAATCAAATAGAAAGACAAAGCCAACATAAAAAGAAAGAGTTCATAAAAATGTTGAATTTTATATACATTTACTCAAAAAAGTCTACACATTTCTTTATAAGTCGGAAATTGATTTCTGACACTAAATTGTAAACTAGATAAACTCATCTTCAATATAAAAAGTTTGAAAAATGTATTGTAATTACAATTAATATGTTCTAAGGCAATACGTCTAGTAAAAATTGCATTTCTATGTACGTTGATTCAAGAAAATATGAAGGATGTCAAATTTCACAATAGAAGAAGGATGAAAGACCATGCAGAACTAATCCAAATCCTAACAAATTTCATGTATCTTGAATCAAATAGAAAGACAAAGCCAACACAAAAAGAAAGAGTTCATAAAAATGTTAAATTTTATATACGATAACTCAAAAAAGTCTACACATTTCGTTATATGTCGGAAATTGATTTCTAAGACTAAATTGTAAACTAGATATACTCATCTTTAACACAAAAAGTTTGAAAAATGTATTGTAATTACGATTAATATGTTCTAAGGCAATACGTCTAGTAAAAATTGCATTTCTATGTACGTGGATTCAAGAAAATATGAAGGAAGTCAAATTTCACAATAGAAGAAGGATGAAAGACCGTGCAGAACTAATCCAAATCCTAACAAATTTCATCTATCTTTAATCAAATAGAAAGACAAAGCCAACACAAAAAGAAAGAGTTCATAAAAATGTTGAATTTTATATACGTTAACTCAAAAAAGTCTACACATTTCGTTATAAGTCGGAAATTGATTTCTGAGACTAAATTGTAAACTAGATAAACTTATCTTTAAAAGAAAACTTTTGAAAAATGTATTGTAACTATAATTAATATGTTCTTAGGCAATACGTCTAGTAAAAATTGCATTTCTATGTACGTTGATTCAAGAAAATATGAAGGAAGTCAAATTTCACAATAGAAGAAGGATGAAAGACCATGCAGAACTAATCCAAATCCTAGCAAATTTCATCTATCTTGAATCAGATAGAAAGACAAAGCCAACACAAAAAGAAAGAGTTCATAAAAATGTTGAATTTTATATACGTTAACTCAAAAAAGTCTACACATTTCGTTATAAGTCGGAAATTGATTTCTGAGACTAAATTGTAAATTAGATAAACTCATCTTTAACAGAAAAAGTTTGAAAAATGTATTGTAATTACAATTAATATATTCTAAGGCAATACATGTAGAAAAATTGCATTTCTATGTACGTTGATTCAAGAAAATATGAAGGAAGTCAAATTTCACAATAGAAGAAGGATGAAAGACGATGCAGAACTAATCCAAATCCTTACAAATTTCATCTATATTGAATCAAATAGAAATACAAAGCCAACACAAAAAGAAAGAGTTCATAAAAATGTTGAATTTTATATACGTTAACTCAAAAAAGTCTACACATTTCGTTATAAGTCGGAAATTGATTTCTGAGACTAAATTGTAAACTAGATAAACTCATCTTTAAAAGAAAAATTTTGAAAAATGTATTGTAATTATAATTAATATGTTCTTAGGCAATACGTCTAGTAAAAATTGCATTTCTATGTACGTTGATTCAAGAAAATATGAAGGAAGTCAAATTTCACAATAGAAGAAGGATGAAAGACCATGCAAAACTAATCCAAATCCTAACAAATTTCATCTATATTGAATCAAATAGAAATACAAAGCCAACACAAAAAGAAAGAGTTCATAAAAATGTTGAATTTTATATACGTTAACTCAAAAAAGTCTACACATTTCGTTATAAGTCGGAAATTGATTTCTGAGACTAAATTGTAAACTAGATAGACTCATCTTTAACAGAAAAAGTTTGAAAAATGTATTGTAATTACAATCAATATGTTCCAAGGCAATACGTCTAGTAAAAATTGCATTTCTATGTGCGTTGATTCAAGAAAATATGAAGCAAGTCAAATTTCACAATAGAAGAAGGATGAAAGACCATGCAGAACTAATCCAAACCCTAACAAATTTCATCTATCTTGAATCAAATAGAAAGACAAATCCAACACAAAAAGAAAGAGTTCCTAAAAATGTAGAATTTAATATACGTTAACTCAAAAAAGTCTACACACTTCGTTATAAGTCGGAAATTGATTTCTGAGACTAAATTGTAAACTAGATAGACTCATCTTTAACAGAAAAAGTTTGAAAAATGTATTGTAATTACAATCAATATGTTCTAAGGCAATACGTCTAGTAAAAATTGCAATTCTATTTACGTTGATTCAAGAAAATATGAAGGAAGTCAAATTTCACAATAGAAGAAGGATGAAAAACCATGCAGAACTAATCCAAATCCTAACAAATTTCATCTATCTTGAATCAAATAGAAATACAAAGCCAACACAAAAAGAAAGAGTTCATAAAAATGTTGAATTTTATATACGTTAACTCAAAAAAGTCTACACATTTCGTTATAAGTCGGAAATTGATTTCTGAGACTAAATTGTAAACTAGATAGACTCATCTTTAACAGAAAAAGTTTGAAAAATATTAATATGTTCTAAGGCAATACGTCTAGTAAAAATTGCAATTCTATTTACATTGATTCAAGAAAATTAGAAGGAAGTCAAATTTCACAATAGAAGAAGGATGAAAGACCTTGCAGAACTAATCCAAATCCTAACAAATTTCATCTATCTTGAATCAAATAGAAAGACAAAGCCAACACAAAAAGAAAGAGTTCATAAAAATGTTGAATTTTATATACGTTAACTCAAAAAAGTCTACACATTTCGTTATAAGTCGGAAATTGATTTCTGAGACTAAATTGTAAACTAGATAAACTCATCTTTAACATAAAAAGTTTGAAAAATGTATTGTAATTACAACTAATATGTTCTAAGGCAATACGTCTAGCAAAAATTGCATTTCTATGTACGTTGATTCAAGAAAATATGAAGGAAGTCAAATTTCACAATAGAAGAAGGATGAAAGACCATGCAGACCTAATCCAAATCCTAACAAATTTCATCTATCTTGAATCAAATAGAAAGACAAAGCTAACACAAAAATAAAGAGTTCATCAAAATGTTGACTTTTTTATACGTTAACTCAAAAAAGTGTACACACTTTGTTATAAGTCGGAAATTAATTTCTGAAATTATATTGTAAACTAGATAAACTCATCTTTAAAAGAAAAAGTTTGAAAAATGTATTGTAATCACAAATAATATGTTCTAAGGCATTACGTCTAGTAAAAATTGCATTTTTATGTACGTTGATTCAAGAAAATACGAAGTTAGGCAAATTTCACAATAGAAGAAGGATGAAAGACCATGCAAACTAATCCAAATCTTAACAAATTTCATCTATCTTGAATCAAATAGAAAGACAAAGCCAACACAAAAAGAAAGAGTTCATAAAATTGTTAAATTTTATATACGTTAACTCAAAAAAGTCTACACACTTCGTTATAAGTCGGAAATTCATTTCTGAGACTAATCTGTAAACTAGATAAACTCATCTTTGACAGAAAAAGTTTGAAAAATGTATTGTAATTACAATTAATATGTTCTAAGGCAATACGTCTAGTAAAAATTGCATTTCCTTGTACGTTGATTCAAGAAAATATGAAGGATGTCAAATTTCACAATAGAAGAAGGATGAAAGACCATGCAGAACTAATCCAAATCCTAAAAAATTTCATCTATCTTGAATCAAATAGAAAGACAAAGCCAACACAAAAAGAAAGAGTTCATAAAAATGTTGAATTTTATATACGATAACTCAAAAGAGTCTACACATTTCGTTATATGTCGGAAATTGATTTCTGACACTAAATTGTAAACTAGATAAACTCATCTTCAACAAAAAAAGTTTGAAAAATGTATTGTAATTACAATTAATATGTTCTAAGGCAATACGTCTAGTAAAAATTGCATTTCCTTGTACGTTGATTCAAGAAAATATGAAGGATGTCAAATTTCACAATAGAAGAAGGATGAAAGACCATGCAGAACTAATCCAAATCCTAAAAAATTTCTTCTATCTTGAATCAAATAGAAAGACAAAGCCAACACAAAAAGAAAGAGTTCATAAAAATGTTGAATTTTATATACGATAACTCAAAAGAGTCTACACATTTCGTTATATGTCGGAAATTGATTTCTAAGACTAAATTGTAAACTAGATATACTCATCTTTAACAGAAAAAGTTGAAAAATATATTGTAATTACGATTAATATGTTCTAAGGCAATACGTCTAGTAAAATTCGTGTTGATTGCCTTTTTGATTAAAAACTTTTTTCTCTCTCTTGGCTCTGAGGCGATTTTTCCTTAGGGTTTTGGGTTTTCAAACTTTTCAATTTTTTTGGTTCTCCTCAATCATCTACGGGTGATTTGAGATGGGAGATGCTTCTCATGCGTCTCATGTTAGGTCTCGTACTTATGCTGATCAGGTGAAGGGGAAGCAACAGCTTCCAACAACATCTATTGATCTCAGTTCTTTACCATTGCCAACGTTAAAAGAAGGCAAACCAGCGATTGTTTTACCTGAATCTTTCTATTTGGAAGGTTGTGATATTTGGAAATTCAGTCTTATTGGACGTTTAGATTTCAAAGGAATTACTTTCCAAGAGGTGAAGGATGATTTGGAACATCAATGGCAGCTAGGTCAAGGTGCGGTTCAGCTAATTCCTATGAGTAGAGGTTTCTTCACCATCAAGTTACAATCCCAAACAAGGTAGTGAATACTACTGAGGGTAGGAATGCTTCTGATTCCGAGTCTCTTCAGGACTCCAATTTGAGAATTTGTGCTGAAAAAGGAAGTTTACCAAGAATTAATTCTGGTGCAACTTCTCAGATTGATATTGATTCCTCCAAAACTGGTTTTTAATGCGTGTTCTATATTGGAACATAAATGGCATTGCGCGTGATGCTGCTAAAAATAAGTTGCCTGAGTTATTTCATGATTTCAAGCCGGATATTTTATGTATTGCAGAGCCAAAGGTACATTGTACTTTAAATTTCTTGCAAACTTTATATGTGGATGGCTATAAGAAAGAAGTTATTCATAATTCTGTTGGTTCGTCTAAAGGAAACATATGGATTTTTTGGTCCAGCTGCATAGCTACGCCTGTAGTTATGAATTCTAGTAGGCAAGCTATTACTATTGAAGTAGAGGGGGTTTTGATTTCCTTTGTTCATGCTAGCTGTTTACGTGTCACGAGAAGAAGTTTATGGCAGCAACTTTCTTCAGTTGATAATAATACTCCATGGTTGGTTATGGGTGATTTTAATTGTGTTCTTCGCAATGAGGAGAAGAGAGGAGGTAGACAACCACGTACTTCAGTCATCAATGATTTTAGTGATTGGATGGAGGATAATGATCTTTTTGAAGCTGATTTTTTGGGTTCTAAGTTCACTTGGGCTAATGGCCAATCTGGTGTTCGTAGAATACTTTGTAAGCTAGATAGAGCTTTGATTAATGAGGCGTAGCTTATTAAGTTTGAGAATTGGAGGTGTAAAGCTCTTCCTCGTGAAGTTTCTGACCATTCCACTCTTATTGGCTTTCCTTTTGTTAATACTAGACCGAAACGAGCTCCTTTTAGAGTTCAGAAGATGTGGTTCTCTCATTCATATTTCATGTGCATGGTGAGTGAGAGTTGGAACGCCCCTATTACTGGTACGCCTGCTTTTATTTTTCCTTCCAAACTTAAAAGGTTAAAGGTTATCATGAAAGAGTGGAATTTACGTGTCTTTGGCAATGTGTATGCTAAGCTCAAGCAAGCGCAGTTGACTATGGAAGTGGCGCTTACAATTTCTGATGAGGATCCAGAAGATGTAACTAAGCTGAATTATGCCAAGGAGGCTTCAGTTACTCTTCAGGAAATTCGTGCCCAACAAGCTACTATGTTGAAGCAAAAGTCAAGAAATAAATGGCTTCAGGAAGGTGCTAGTAATACTTCTTTTTTTCATGCTAATATTAGGACTAGAAGGAGTAATAACATGATTTCGGAGTTAGTGGATGATAATGGGGTTGTTATAACTGATTGTGACCAAATTAAAGAACACACCGTGGCCTATTTTGAGGATAAATTTAATGGTGCTGAGTTGCCTATTGATGATGCTTTGTTTCAATATGATCATAACATTATTTCTGTGGAAGATAGTCAGAGAATGGATGAGATTCCTACTATTGAAGAGATTAAGAATGTTGTTTTTGATCTTAGCGCTGATAGTGCCCCTGGGCCGGATGGTTTCTCTGGTTGTTTCTATAGGCATTGCTGGGATGTGATTCAGCAAGACCTTTTCAATGCTGTCACGTATTGCTGGCGTCGACAGATGATTCCTCAAGGTACTAATTCTAGTCTTATTATTTTACTTGCCAAGTTTAGAGGGGCCAATTCTCTTCGAAACTTCAGGCCTATTGGTCTTAGTAATTTTTTCTTTAAGATTTTTACTAAGATTTTAGCTACAAGACTGGGGAGTGTTCTTGATAATTTGGTTTCAGAAGAGCAAGTTGCATTTATAAAGGGGAGAAATATCCATGAGAACATTAGTGTGGCGTCGGAGATGATCAACGATTTAAAAACTAAGCGGAGGGATGGTAATTTGGGGTTGAAGCTAGATATTACTCAAGCTTTTGACACGGTTAGCTGGTCCTTTGTCTTAGAGGTTTTTCGAAAATATGGTTTCTCTCAAAGATGGTGTTCTTGGATCTGGTCAATCCTTAATTCAACAAGGATTTCTATTCTTCTTAATGGAAGTCCTGAGGGTTTCTTCACAATCAATAGAGGTCTGAGGCAAGGTGATCCCTTATCTCCCCTTATTTTTGTTCTTATTGAAGATGTTCTGAGTAGAAATCTCACGAAATTGTTTGTGGAAAAGAAGATGACGCCAATGCTCTCAAAGAAAGGTATTTCTCCCACTCATCTTTTCTTTGCTGATGACTTTATGATTTTTTGTAAAGGCAATATGAAGAGTTTGCATAATCTTCTATCTTTGCTTGGTAAATATCAAAGTGCCTCTGGGCAATCTGTTTGTCGTCAAAAGAGTAAGGTTTATTATGGTGGTGGTTCATTGAGTCGCTGTGGAACTATCACTAATTTGCTTGGTATGGAAGTTTCCAATTTTCCGGACAGATATTTGGGAGTTCAGATCATGCCTGGGGTTGTTCGATATCGTCACATAAGCAATGTGATTGAGAAAATAAAGAATCAACTTTCGGTTTGGAAGGGAAGATTACTTTCTTTTCAAGATAGAGTTGTTCTTATTAATTCAGTGATAGCTAGCTATGCCATTCACAACATGGCGGTGTACAAGTGGCCTAGAAAGTTTGTTCAGCAGGCGGAAAGAGCCATTCGTAATTTTCTTTGGTCTGGTGATGCTGATGTTACTAGGAAATTTGTTGTTGGGTATCCTAAAGTTTGTTGTCCTCTTAAGGAAGGTGGTCTTGGTATATAACCAGCATGGTTGTTATTAATAAAGCTCTTCTCATGAAGCTGTGGTGGAGTATTCGTTCTTCAGACAAGAAATGGGCTCGTTTTTTGTGGGCAAAGTTTACTACTAGAAATGGTGGTATCAAACTTTATGGTGTGAAATCTTCAATTCTGCCGGGCATTAAATTGATTCATTCTATTGTGGACAAGCATTCTAAGGTTCTTATTGGTGATGGGAGGGCTACATCTCTTTATTTTGATGTTTGGTATGGGAATGAGAGCATTGCTGATTTGCTTAATGAAACTGACCTTGACAGAAATGTTAAGGTTAGTGATATTATTGATAATAATATTTGGCAGTTGCAGGGTGTTCATCTCCAGAATTTGATGCGTGCTGGGGTAGTCTTGGAGGATTTGCCTTTGTTACAAGGAGGGAAGGATTGTAGAATTTGGATGCCATAGATGAATGGACGTTTTTCTGTTTCTTCAGCTAAGAATCTCATTAGAAGGGAGTATTCAACTTCAGCGGTGTATGGTCTTTTGTGGAGGAAGGAAATTCATCCTAAACTTGCTGCCCAGAATTGGAAGATTTGTAGAGAGGTTTGTGCTACTCAAGACATGATTAGGAGTAGATTCAAAATTGAATTAGCCAACAAATGTTACTTATGCAATGCTGATGAGGAATCGTTGGAGCACATTATTTGGAGTTGTCCGTTTGCTATGCAAATCTGGCAGTGGTGTTCAGGTTTGTTTCATTTAAGACCTTATTATGATGTTGTGACCTCTTATAAATCAGCAAAAGGTAGGAGTCGTATTATTAAGGATTTATGGCTTCTTACTAACTTGGTGATTCGCTCGGAGTTGTGGCAGACTAGGAATTTAGCTTGTTTTCAAAATTTGGCAGCTAACATTCACTTCTTCAAGAAGAGAGTTTTCTTTTTGGTTCATGAATATTCTGTTAGGGTGAAGAGTTCCATGCGTAATACTTCAGCAGATTTTGGAAATTTTGAACCACTTCCGTGTGGCTCATAGGCAGGTTCATCAGGTCGATCCAATTGAATTTTTTTGGCATCCTCCTAATAGGGATGAGATTTTATTATGTTGTGATGGTGCGGCAAAAGGAAACCCAGGTGTTGCAGGGGCTGGTGTTGTGGTGCGTGATGCGGATTGTAACTTTGTTGGGGCTATGAGCATTGGGCTGGGAATTACAAATAATTTCTTGGCTGAAATTTATGGTATTATTGTTGGTTTAGAATGGGCTTTGAAGTGGAATATGAGAAAGGTTCTTGTGCGTTCAGATTCAATGGGAGCTATTGCTGCCTTGACGGGTACAAATCTTCCTTGGTTTGTTAAACACAGGTGGAGAAGAATTATTAACAGTTATGATTCTATTCGTTTTGTTCATACTTTTCGTGAGGCAAATTTTGCAGCTGATTGTATGGCAAAGAGGGGATGTTATCTTAGAAATGGTGAAGGTTTAAGCTTTGATGAAAGGCCGGATTTTCTTAGGCATTTAGAATTTCCATATGTTTCTTATTTCAGATTTAAATAGTTTGTAAGTTTTTGGGGTCTTAGGACCTCTTTTCTTGTGAAATCTTTGTAAATATTGGCTATTCATTAATACAATCTGGATTTAGCAAAAAAAAAAAGATTCAAGAAAATATGAAGGAAGTCAAATTTCACAATAGAAGAAGGATGATAGACCATGCAGACCTAATCCAAATCCTAACAAATTTCATCTATCTTGAATCAAATAGAAATACAAAGCCAACACAAAAAGAAAGAGTTCATAAAAATGTTGAATTTTATATACGTTAACTCAAAAAAGTCCACACATTTGGTATAAGTCGGAAATTGATTTCTGAGACTAAATTGTAAACTAGATAAACTCATCGTTAACAGAAAAAGTTCGAAAAATGTATTGTAATTACAATTAATATGTTCTAAGGCAATACGTCTAGTAAAAATTATATTTCTATGTACATTGATTCAAGAAAATATGAAGGAAGTCAAATTTCACAATAGAAGAAAGATGAAAGACCATGCAGAACTAATCCAAATCCTAACAAATTTCATCTATCTTGAATCAAATAGGAATACAAAGCCAACACAAAAAGAAAGAGTTCATAAAAATTTTGAATTTTATATACGTTAACTCAAAAAAGTCTACACATTTCAGTATAAGTCGGAAATTGATTTCTGAGACTAAATTGTAAACTAGATAAACTCATCTTTAACAGAAAATTTTTGAAAAATGTATTGTAATTACAATTAATATGTTCTATGGCAATACGTCTAGTAAAAAATGCATTTCTATGTACGTTGATTCTAAAAAATATGAACGAAGTCAAATTTCACAATAGAAGAAGGATGAAAGACCATGCAGAACTAATCCAAATCCTAACAAATTTCATCTATCTTGAATCAAACAGAAAGACAAAGCCAACACAAAAAGAAAGAGTTCATAAAAATGTTGAATTTTATATACGTTAACTCAAAAAAGTCTACACTCTTCGTTATAAGTCGAAAGTTGATTTCTGAGACTAAATTGTAAACTAGATAAACTCATCTTTAACAAAAAAAAGTTTAAAAAATGTATAGTAATTACAATTAATATGTTTTAAGGAAATACGTCTAGTAAAAATTGCATTTCTATGTACGTTGATTCAAGAAAATATGAAGCAAGTCAAATTTCACAATAGAAGAAAGATGAAAGACCATCCAGAACTAATCCAAATCCTAACAAATTTCATCTATCTTGAATCAAATAGAAAGACAAAGCCAACATAAAAAGAAAGAGTTCATAAAAATGTTGAATTTAATATACGTTAACTCAAAAAATTCTACACACTTTGTTATAAGTCAGAAATTGATTTCTGAGACTAAATTGTAAACTAGATAAACTCATCTTTAACAAAAATAGTTTAAAAAATGTATATTAATTACAATTGATATGTTCTAAGGCAATACGTCTAGTAAAAATTGCATTTCTATGTACGTTGATTCAAGAAAATATGAAGGAAGTCAAATTTCACAATAGAAGAATGATGAAAGACCATGCAGAACTAATCCAAATCCTAACAAATTTCATCTATCTTGAATCAAATAGAAAGGCAAAGCCAACATAAAAAGAAAGAGTTCATAAAAATGTTGAATTTAATATACGTTAACTCAAAAAATTCTACACACTTCGTTATAAGTCAGAAAATGATTTCCGAGACTAAATTGTAAACTAGATAAACTCATCTTTAACAGAAAAAGTTTGAAAAATGTATTGTAATTACAATTAATATGTTCTAAGGCAATACGTCTAGTAAAAATTGCATTTCTATGTACGTTGATTCAGAAAATATGAAGGAAGTCAAATTTCGCAATAGAAGGAGGATGAAAGACCATGCACAACTAATCAAAATCCTAACAAATTTCATCTATATTGAATCAAATAGAAAGACAAAGCCAACCCAAAAAAAAAGAGTTCATAAAAATGTTGAATTTTATATACGATAACTCAAAAAAGTCTACACATTTCGTTATATGTCGGAAATTGATTTCTAAGACTAAATTGTAAACTAGATATACTCATCTTTAACAGAAAAAGTTTGAAAAATATATTGTAATTACGATTAATATGTTCTAAGGCAATACGTCTAGCAAAAATTGCATTTATATGTACGTTGATTCAAGAAAATATGAAGGAAGTCAAATTTCGCAATAGAAGAAGGATGAAAGACCATGCAGACCTAATCCAAATCCTAATAAATTTCATCTATCTTGAATCAAATAGAAAGACAAAGCCGACAAAAAAAGAAAGAGTTCATAAAAATGTTGCATTTTATATACGTTAACTCAAAAAAGTCTACAAACTTCGGTATAAGTCGGAAATTGATTTCTGAGACTAAATTGTAAACTAGATAAACTCATCTCTAACAGAAAAAGTTTGAAAAATGTATTTTAATCACAAATTATAAGTTCTAAGGAATTACGTCTAGTAAAAATTGCATTTCTATGTGCGTTGATTCAAGAAAATATGAAGGAAGTCAAATTTCACAATAGAAGAAGGATGAAAGACCATGCAGAACTAATCCAAATTCCAACTAATTTTATCTATTTGAATCAAATTGAAAGACAAAGCCAATACAAAAATAAAGAATTTATAAAAATGTTAGATTTCTTATACGTTAACTCAAAAAAGTCTACACTCTTCGTTATAAGTCGGAAGCTGATTTATGAGACTAAATGGTAAAGTAAATAAACTCATCTTTAACAGAAAAAGTTCGAAAAATGTTTTGTATTCACAATTAATATGTTCTAAGGTATTACGTCTAGTAAAAATTGCATTTCTATGTACGTTGATTCAAGAAAATATGAAGGAAGTCAAATTTCACAATATAAGAAGGATGAAAGACCAGCCAGAACTAATCCAAATTCTAAGATATTTCATCTATTTGAATCAAATTGAAAGACAAAGCCAATACAAAAGTAAAGAGTTCATAAAAATGTTGAATTTTTTATACGTTAACTCAAAAAATTCTACAAACTTCGTTATAAGTCGGAAATTGATTTCGGAGACTAAACTGTATACTAGATAAATTCATCTTTAACAGATAAAGTTTGAAAAATATATTGTAATTACAATTAATATGTTCTAAGGCAATACGTCTAGCTAAAATTGCCTTTCTATGTACGTTGATTCAAGAAAATATGAAGGAAGTCAAATTTCACAATAGAAGAAAGATGAAAGACCATGCAGAACTAATACAAATCCTAACAAATTTCATCTATCTTGAATCAAATAGAAAGACAAAGCCAACACAAAAAGAAAGAGTTCATAAAAATGTTGAATTTTATATACATTAACTCAAAAAAGTCTACACATTTCGTTATAAGTCGGAAATTGATTTCTGAGACTAAATTGTAAACTAGATAAACTCATTTTAACATAAAAAATTTGAAAAATGTATTGTAATTACAATTAATATATTCTAAGGCAATACGTCTAGTAAAAATTGCATTTCTATGTACGTTGATTCAAGAAAATATGAAGGAAGTCAAATTTCACAATAGAAGAAAGATGAAAGACCATGCAGAACTAATCCAAATCCTAACAAATTTCATCTAGCTTGAATCAAATAGAAAGACAAAGCCAACATAAAAAGAAAGAGTTCATAAAAATGTTGAATTTAATATACGTTAACTCAAAAAATTCTACACACTTCGTTATAAGTCAGAAATTGATTTCTGAGACTAAATTGTAAACTAGATAAACTCTTCTTTAAGAAAAAAAGTTTAAAAAATGTATAGTAATTACAATTAATATGTTCTAAGGCAATACGTCTAGTAAAAATTGCATTTCTATGTACGTTGATTCAAGAAAATATGAAGGAAGTCACAATAGAAGAAAGATGAAAGACCATCCAGAACTAATCCAAATCCTAACAAATTTCATCTATCTTGAATCAAATAGAAAGACAAAGCCAACATAAAAAGAAAGAGTTCATAAAAATGTTGAATTTAATATACGTTAACTCAAAAAATTCTACACACTTCGTTATAAGTTAGAAATTGATTTCTGAGACTAAATTCTAAACTAGATAACTCATCTTTAACAAAAAAAGTTTAAAAAATGTATAGTAATTACAGTTAATATGTTCTAAGGCAATACGTCTAGTAAAAATTGCATTTCTATGTACGTTGATTCAAGAAAATATGAAGGAAGTCAAATTTCACAATAGAAGAAAGATGAAAGACCATGCAAAACTAATCCAAATCCTAACAAATTTCATCTATCTTGAATCAAATAGAATACAAAGCCAACACAAAAAGAAAGAGTTCATAAAAATGTTGAATTTTATATACGTTAACTCAAAAAAGTCTACACATTTCGGTATAAGTCGGAAATTGATTTCTGAGACTAAATTGTAAACTAGATAAACTCATCTTTAACAGAAAAAGTTTGAAAAATGTATTGTAATTACAATTAATATGTTCTAAGGCAATACGTCTAGTAAAAATGCATTTCTATGTACGTTGATTCTAGAAAATATGAAGGAAGTCAAATTTCACAATAGAAGAAGGTTGAAAGACCATGCAGAACTAATCCAAATCCTAACAAATTTCATATATCTTGAATCAAACAGAAAGACAAAGCTCACACAAAAAGAAAGAGTTCATAAAAATGTTGAATTTTATATACGTTAACTCAAAAAAGTCTACACATTTCGTTACAAGTCGGAAATTGATTTCTGAGACTAAATTGTAAACTAGATAAACTCATCTTTAACTGAAAAAGTTTAAAAAATGTATTGTAATTACAAATAATAGGTTCTAAGGCATTACGTCTACTAAAAATTGCATTTATATGTACGTTGATTCAAGAAAATATGAAGGAAGTCAAATTTCACAATAGAAGAAGGATGAAAGACCATGCAGAACTAATCCAAATCCTAAAAAATTTCATCTATCTTGAATCAAATAGAAAGACAAAGCTAACACAAAAAGAAAGAGTTCATAAAAATGTTGAATCTTATATAATTAACTCAAAAAATTCTACACACTTCGTTATAAGTCGGAAAATGATTTCTGAGACTAAATTGTAAACTAGATAAACTCAAATTTAACAGAAAAAGTTTGAAAAATGTATTGTAATCACAATTAATATGTTCTAAGGAAATACGTCTAGTAAAAATTGCATTTCTATGTACGTTGATTCAAGAAAATATGAAGGAAGTCAAATTTCACAATAGAAGAAGGTTGAAATACCATGCAGAACTAATCCAAATCCTAACAAATTTCATCTATCTTGAATCAAACAGAAAGACAAAGCCAACACAAAAAGAAAGAGTTCATAAAAATGTTGAATTTTATATACGTTAACTCAAAAAAGTCTACACATTTCGTTATAAGTCGGAAATTGATTTCTGAGACTAAATTGTAAACTAGATAAACTCTTCTTTAACTGAAAAAGTTTAAAAAATGTATTGTAATTACAAATAATATGTTCTAAGGCATTACGTCTACTAAAAATTGCATTTATATGTAGGTTGATTCAAGAAAATATGAAGGAAGTCAAATTTCACAATAGAAGAAGGATGAAAGACCATGCAGAACTAATCCAAATGCTAACAAATTTCATCTATCTTGAATCAAATAGAGAGACAAAGCTAACACAAAAAGAAAGAGTTCATAAAAATGTTGAATCTTATATAATTAACTCAAAAAATTCTACACACTTCGTTATAAGTCGGAAATTGATTTCTGAGACTAAATTGTAAACTAGATAAACTCAAATTTAACAGAAAAAGTTTGAAAAATGTATTGTAATCACAATTAATATGTTCTAAGGAAATACGTCTAGTAAAAATTGCATTTCTATGTACGTTGATTCAAGAAAATATGAAGGAAGTCAAATTTCACAATAGAAGAAGGTTGAAATACCATGCAGAACTAATCCAAATCCTAACAAATTTCATCTATCTTGAATCAAACAGGAAGACAAAGCCAACACAAAAAGAAAGAGTTCGTAAAAATGTTGAATTTTATATACGTTAACTCAAAAAAGTCTAAACATTTCGTTATAAGTCGGAAATTGATTTCTGAGACTAAATTGTAAACTAGATAAACTCATTTTTAACATAAAAAGTTTGAAAAATGTATTGTAATTACAATTAATATGTTCTAAGGCAATACGTCTAGTAAAAATTGCATTTCTATGTACGTTGATTCAAGAAAATATGAAGGAAATCAAATTTCACAATAGAAGAAAGATTAAAGACCATGCAGAACTAATCCAAATCCTAACAAATTTCATCTATCTTGAATCAAATAGAAAGACAAAGCCAACACAAAAAGAAAGAGTTCATAAAAATGTTGAATTTTATATACATTAACTCAAAAAAGTCTACACATTTCGTTATAAGTCGGAAATTGATTTCTGAGACTAAATTGTAAACTAGATAAACTCATCTTTAACTGAAAAAGTTTAAAAAATGTATTGTAATTATAAATAATATGTTCTAAGGCATTACGTCTACTAAAAATTGCATTTATATGTAGGTTGATTCAAGAAAATATGAAGGAAGTCAAATTTCACAATAGAAGAAGGATGAAAGACCATGCAGAACTAATCCAAATCCTAACAAATTTCATCTATCTTGAATCAAATAGAGAGACAAAGCTAACACAAAAAGAAAGAGTTCATAAAAATGTTGAATCTTATATAGTTAACTCAAAAAATTCTACACACTTCGTTATAAGTCGAAAATTGATTTCTGAGACTAAATTGTAAACTAGATAAACTCAAATTTAACAGAAAAAGTTTGAAAAATGTATTGTAATCACAATTAATATGTTCAAAGGAAATACGTCTAGTAAAAATTGCATTTCTATGTACGTTGATTCAAGAAAATATGAAGGAAGTCAAATTTCACAATAGAAGAAGGTTGAAATACCATGCAGAACTAATCCAAATCCTAACAAATTTCATCTATCTTGAATCAAACAGAAAGACAACACAAAAAGAAAGAGTTCATAAAAATGTTGAATTTTATATACGTTAACTCAAAAAAGTCTACACATTTCGTTATAAGTCGGAAATTGATTTCTGAGACTAAATTGTAAACTAGATAAACTCATCTTTAACTGAAAAAGTTTAAAAAATGTATTGTAATTACAAATAATATGTTCTAAGGCATTACGTCTACTAAAAATTGCATTTATATGTAGGTTGATTCAAGAAAATATGAAGGAAGTCAAATTTCACAATAGAAGAAGGATGAAAGACCATGCAGAACTAATCCAAATCCTAACAAATTTCATCTATCTTGAATCAAATAGAGAGACAAAGCTAACACAAAAAGAAAGAGTTCATAAAAATGTTGAATCTTATATAATTAACTCAAAAAATTCTACACACTTCGTTATAAATCGAAAATTGATTTCTGAGACTAAATTGTAAACTAGATAAACTCAAATTTAATAGAAAAATTTTGAAAAATGTATTGTAATCACAATTGATATGTTCAAAGGAAATACGTCTAGTAAAAATTGCATTTATATGTACGTTGATTCAAGAAAATATGAAGGAAGTCAAATTTCACAGAAAAAGGATGAAAGACCATGCAGAACTAATCCAAATCCTAACAAATTTCATCTATCTTGAATCAAATAGAAATACAAAGCTAACACAAAAAGAAAGAGTTCATAAAAATGTTGAATCTTATATAATTAACTCAAAAAATTCTACACACTTCGTTATAAGTCGGAAATTGATTTCTGAGACTAAATTGTAAACTAGATAAACTCAAATTTAACAGAAAAAGTTTGAAAAATGTATTGTAATCACAATTAATATGTTCTAAGGAAATACGTCTAGTAAAAATTGCATTTCTATGTACGTTGATTCAAGAAAATATGAAGGAAGTCAAATTTCACAATAGAAGAAGGTTGAAATACCATGCAGAACTAATCCAAATCCTAACAAATTTCATCTATCTTGAATCAAATAGAAAGACAAAGCCAGCACAAAAAGAAAGAGTTCATAAAAATGTTGAATTTTATATACATTAACTCAAAAAAGTCTACACATTTCGTTATAAGTCGGAAATTGATTTCTGAGACTAAATTGTAAACTAGATAAACTCATCTTTAACATAAAAAGTTTGAAAAATGTATTGTAATTACAATTAATATGTTCTAAGGCAATACGTCTAGTAAAAATTGCATTTCTATGTACGTTGATTCAAGAAAATATGAAGGAAGTCAAATTTCACAATAGAAGAAAAATGAAAGACCATCCAGAACTAATCCAAATCCTAACAAATTTCATCTATCTTGAATCAAACAGAAAGACAAAGCCAACACAAAAAGAAAGAGTTCATAAAAATGTTGAATTTTATATACGTTAACTCAAAAAAGTCTACACATTTCGTTATAAGTCGGAAATTGATTTCTGAGACTAAATTGTAAACTAGATAAACTCATCTTTAACTGAAAAAGTTTAAAAAATGTATTGTAATCACATATAATATGTTCTAAGGCATTACGTCTACTAAAAATTGCATTTATATGTAGGTTGATTCAAGAAAATATGAAGGAAGTCAAATATCACAATACAAGAAGGATGAAAGACCATGCAGAACTAATCCAAATCCTAACAAATTTCATCTATCTTGAATCAAATAGAGAGACAAAGCTAACACAAAAAGAAAGAGTTCATAAAAATGTTGAATCTTATATAATTAACTCAAAAAATTCTACACACTTCGTTATAAATCGAAAATTGATTTCTGAGACTAAATTGTAAACTAGATAAACTCAAATTTAACATAAAAAGTTTGAAAAATGTATTGTAATCACAATTAATATGTTCAAAGGAAATACGTCTAGTAAAAATTGCATTTCTATGTACGTTGATTCAAGAAAATATGAAGGAAGTCAAATTTCACAATAGAAGAAGGTTGAAATACCATGCAGAACTAATCCAAATCCAAACAAATTTCATCTATCTTGAATCAAACAGAAAGACAAAGCCAACACAAAAAGAAAGAGTTCATAAAAATGTTGAATTTAATATACGTTAACTCAAAATAGTCTATACATTTCGTTATAAGTCGGAAATTGATTTCTGAGACTAAATTGTAAACTAGATAAACTCTTCTTTAACTGAAAAAGTTTAAAAGATGTATTGTAATCACAAATAATATGTTCTAAGGCATTACGTCTACTAAAAATTGCATTTATATGTACGTTGATTCAAGAAAATATGAAGGAAGTCAATTTCACAGAAGAAGGATGAAAGACCATGCAGAACAAATCCAAATCCTAACAAATTTCATCTATCTTGAATCAAATAGAAAGACAAAGCCAACACAAAAAGAAAGAGTTCATAAAAATGTTGAATTTTATATACATTAACTCAAAAAAGTCTACACATTTCGTTATAAGTCGGAAATTGATTTCTGAACTAAATTGTAAATTAGATAAACTTATCTTTAACATAAAAAGTTTGAAAAATGTATTGTTATTACAATTAATATATTCTAAGGCAATACGTCTAGTAAAAATTGCATTTCTATGTACGTTGATTCAAGAAAATATGAAGGAAGTCAAATTTCACAATAGAAGAAAGATGAAAGACCATCCAGAACTAATCCAAATTCTAACAAATTTCATCTATCTTGAATCAAATAGAAAGACAAAGCCAACATAAAAAGAAAGAGTTCATCAAAATGTTGAATTTAATATACGTTAACTCAAAAAATTCTACACACTTCGTTATAAGTCAGAAATTGATTTCTGAGACTAAATTGTAAACTAGATAAACTCATCTTTAACAAAAAAAAGTTTAAAAAATGTATAGTAATTACAATTAATATGTTCTAAGGCAATACGTCTAGTAAAAATTGCATTTCTATGTACGTTGATTCAAGAAAATATGAAGGAAGTCAAATTTCCAATAGAAGAAAGATGAAAGACCATCCAGAACTAATCCAAATTCTAACAAATTTCATCTATCTTGAATCAAACAGAAAGACAAAGCCAACACAAAAAGAAAGAGTTCATAAAAATGTTGAATTTTATATATGTTAACTCAAAATAGTCTACACATTTCGTTATAAGTCGGAAATTGATTTCTGAGACTAAATTGTAAACTAGATAAACTCTTCTTTAACTGAAAAAGTTTAAAAAATGTATTGTAATCACAAATAATATGTTCTAAGGCATTACGTCTACTAAAAATTGCATTTATATGTACGTTGATTCAAGAAAATATGAAGGAAGTCAAATTTCACAGAAGAAGGATGAAAGACCATGCAGAACTAATCCAAATCCTAACAAATTACATCTATCTTGAATCAAATAGAAAGACAAAGCCAACACAAAAAGAAAGAGTTCATAAAAATGTTGAATTTTATATACATTAACTCAAAAAAGTCTACACATTTCGTTATAAGTCGGAAATTGATTTCTGAGACTAAATTGTAAACTAGATAAACTCATCGTTAACATAAAAAGTTTGAAAAATGTATTGTAATTACAATTAATATGTTCTAAGGCAATACGTCTAGTAAAAATTGCATTTCTATGTACGTTGATTCAAGAAAATATGAAGGAAGTCAAATTTCACAATAGAAGAAAGATGAAAGACCATGTAGAACTAATCCAAATCCTAACAAATTTCATCTATCTTGAATCAAATAGAAAGACAAAGCCAACACAAGAAGAAAGAGTTCATAAAAATGTTGAATTTTATATACGTTAACTCAAAAAAGTCTACACATTTCGTTATAAGTCGGAAATTGATTTCTGAGACTAAATTGTAAACTAGATAAACTCATCTTTAACTGAAAAAGTTTGAAAAATGTATTGTAATTACAATAAATATGTTCTAAGGCAATACGTCTAGTAAAAATTGCATTTCTATGTACGTTGATTCAAGAAAATATGAAGGAAGTCAAATTTCACAATAGAAGAAAGATGAAAGACCATGCAGAACTAATCCAAATCCTAACAAATTTCATCTATCTTGAATCAAATAGAAAGACAAAGCCAACACAAGAAGAAAGAGTTCATAAAAATGTTGAATTTTATATACGTTAACTCAAAAAAGTCTACACATTTCGTTATAAGTCGGAAATTGATTTCTGAGACTAAATTGTAAACTAGATAAACTCATCTTTAACTGAAAAAGTTTGAAAAATGTATTGTAATTAAAATTAATATGTTCTAAGGCAATACGTCTAGTAAAAATTGCATTTCTATGTACGTTGATTCAAGAAAATATGAAGGAAGTCAAATTTCACAATAGAAGAAAGATGAAAGACCATGCAGAACTAATCCAAATCCTAACAAATTTCATCTATCTTGAATCAAATAGAAAGACAAAGCCAACACAAGAAGAAAGAGTTCATAAAAATGTTGAATTTTATATACGTTAACTCAAAAAAGTCTACACATTTCGTTATAAGTCGGAAATTGATTTCTGAGACTAAATTGTAAACTAGATAAACTCATCTTTAACAGAAAAAGTTTGAAAAATTTATTGTAATTACAATTAATATGTTATAAGGCAATACGTCTAGTAAAAATTGCATTTCTATGTACGTTGATTCAAGAAAATATGAAGGAAGTCAAATTTCACAATAGAAGAAAGATGAAAGACCATGCAGAACTAATCCAAATCCTAACAAATTTCATCTATCTTGAATCAAATAGAAAGACAAAGCCAATATAAAAAGAAAGAGTTCATTAAAATGCTGAATTTTATATACGTTAACTCGAAAAAGTCTACACATTTCGTGATAAGTCGGAAATTGATTTCTGAGACTAAATTGTAAACTAGATAAACTTATCTTTAACAGAAAAAGTTCGAAAAATGTATTGTAGTTACAATTAATATATTCTAAGGCAATACGTCTAGTAAAAATTGCATTTCTATGTACGTTGATTCAAGAAAATAAGAAGGAAGTCAAATTTCACAATAGAAGAAAGATGAAAGACCAAGCAGAACTAATCCAAATCCTAACAAATTTCTTCTATCTTGAATCAAATAGAAAGACAAAGCCAATATAAAAAGAAAGAGTTCATTAAAATGCTGAATTTTATATACGTTAACTCGAAAAAGTCTACACATTTCGTTATAAGTCGGAAATTGATTTCTGAGACTAAATTGTAAACTAGATAAACTCATCTTTAACATAAAAAGTTTGAAAAATGTATTGTAATTACAATTAATATGTTCTAAGGCAATACGTCTAGTAAAAATTGCATTTCTATGTACGTTGATTCAAGAAAATATGAAGGAAATCAAATTTCACAATAGAAGAAAGATTAAAGACCATGCAGAACTAATCCAAATCCTAACAAATTTCATCTATCTTGAATCAAATAGAAAGACAAAGCCAACACAAAAAGAAAGAGTTCATAAAAATGTTGAATTTTATATACATTAACTCAAAAAAGTCTACACATTTCGTTATAAGTCGGAAATTGATTTCTGAGACTAAATTGTAAACTAGATAAACTCATCTTTAACTGAAAAAGTTTAAAAAATGTATTGTAATTACAAATAATATGTTCTAAGGCATTACGTCTACTAAAAATTGCATTTATATGTAGGTTGATTCAAGAAAATATGAAGGAAGTCAAATTTCACAATAGAAGAAGGATGAAAGACCATGCAGAACTAATCCAAATCCTAACAAATTTCATCTATCTTGAATCAAATAGAAAGACAAAGCCAACACAAAAAGAAAGAGTTCATAAAAATGTTGAATTTAATATACGTTAACTCAAAATAGTCTACACATTTCGTTATAAGTCGGAAATTGATTTCTGAGACTAAATTGTAAACTAGATAAACTCATCTTTAACATAAAAAGTTTGAAAAATGTATTGTAATTACAATTAATATGTTCTAAGGCAATACGTCTAGTAAAAATTGCATTTCTATGTACGTTGATTCAAGAAAATATGAAGGAAGTCAAATTTCACAATAGAAGAAAAATGAAAGACCATCCAGAACTAATCCAAATCCTAACAAATTTCATCTATCTTGAATCAAACAGAAAGACAAAGCCAACACAAAAAGAAAGAGTTCATAAAAATGTTGAATCTTATATAATTAACTCAAAAAATTCTACACACTTCGTTATAAGTCGGAAATTGATTTCTGAGACTAAATTGTAAACTAGATAAACTCAAATTTAACAGAAAAAGTTTGAAAAATGTATTGTAATCACAATTAATATGTTCTAAGGAAATACGTCTAGTAAAAATTGCATTTCTATGTACGTTGATTCAAGAAAATATGAAGGAAGTCAAATTTCACAATAGAAGAAGGTTGAAATACCATGCAGAACTAATCCAAATCCTAACAAATTTCATCTATCTTGAATCAAACAGAAAGACAACACAAAAAGAAAGAGTTCATAAAAATGTTGAATTTTATATACGTTAACTCAAAAAAGTCTACACATTTCGTTATAAGTCGGAAATTGATTTCTGAGACTAAATTGTAAACTAGATAAACTCATCTTTAACTGAAAAGTTTAAAAAATGTATTGTAATTACAAATAATATGTTCTAAGGCATTACGTTTACTAAAAATTGCATTTATATGTAGGTTGATTCAAGAAAATATGAAGGAAGTCAAATATCACAATACAAGAAGGATGAAAGACCATGCAGAACTAATCCAAATCCTAACAAATTTCATCTATCTTGAATCAAATAGAGAGACAAAGCTAACACAAAAATAAAGAGTTCATAAAAATGTTGAATCTTATATAATTAACTCAAAAAATTCTACACACTTCGTTATAAATCGAAAATTGATTTCTGAGACTAAATTGTAAACTAGATAAACTCAAATTTAACAGAAAAAGTTTGAAAAATGTATTGTAATCACAATTAATATGTTCAAAGGAAATACGTCTAGTAAAAATTGCATTTCTATGTACGTTGATTCAAGAAAATATGAAGGAAGTCAAATTTCACAATAGAAGAAGGTTGAAATACCATGCAGAACTAATCCAAATCCTAACAAATTTCATCTATCTTGAATCAAACAGAAAGACAAAGCCAACACAAAAAGAAAGAGTTCATAAAAATGTTGAATTTAATATACTTTAACTCAAAATAGTCTACACATTTCGTTATAAGTCGGAAATTGATTTCTGAGACTAAATTGTAAACTAGATAAACTCTTCTTTAACTGAAAAAGTTTAAAAGATGTATTGTAATCACAAATAATATGTTCTAAGGCATTACGTCTACTAAAAATTGCATTTATATGTACGTTGATTCAAGAAAATATGAAGGAAGTCAATTTCACAGAAGAAGGATGAAAGACCATGCAGAACAAATCCAAATCCTAACAAATTTCATCTATCTTGAATCAAATAGAAAGACAAAGCCAACACAAAAAGAAAGAGTTCATAAAAATGTTGAATTTTATATACATTAACTCAAAAAAGTCTACACATTTCGTTATAAGTCGGAAATTGATTTCTGAACTAAATTGTAAATTAGATAAACTTATCTTTAACATAAAAAGTTTGAAAAATGTATTGTTATTACAATTAATATATTCTAAGGCAATACGTCTAGTAAAAATTGCATTTCTATGTACGTTGATTCAAGAAAATATGAAGGAAGTCAAATTTCACAATAGAAGAAAGATGAAAGACCATCCAGAACTAATCCAAATTCTAACAAATTTCATCTATCTTGAATCAAATAGAAAGACAAAGCCAACATAAAAAGAAAGAGTTCATCAAAATGTTGAATTTAATATACGTTAACTCAAAAAATTCTACACACTTCGTTATAAGTCAGAAATTGATTTCTGAGACTAAATTGTAAACTAGATAAACTCATCTTTAACAAAATAAGTTTAAAAAATGTATAGTAATTACAATTAATATGTTCTAAGGCAATACGTCTAGTAAAAATTGCATTTCTATGTACGTTGATTCAAGAAAATATGAAGGAAGTCAAATTTCACAATAGAAGAAAGATGAAAGACCATCCAGAACTAATCCAAATCCTAACAAATTTCATCTATCTATAATCAAATAGAAAGACAAAGCCAACATAAAAAGAAAGAGTTCATAAAAATGTTGAATTTAATATACGTTAACTCAAAAAATTCTACACACTTCGTTATAAGTCAGAAATTGATTTCTGAGACTAAATTGTAAACAAGATAAACTCATCTTTAACAAAAAAAGTTTAAGAAATGTATAGTAATTACAATTAATATGTTCTAAGGCAATACGTCCAGTAAAAATTGCATTTCTATGTACGTTGATTCAAGAAAATATGAAGGAAGTCAAATTTCACAATAGAAGAAAGATTAAAAAAGACCATGCAGAACTAATCCAAATCCGAACAAATTTCATCTATCTTGAATCAAATAGAAAGACAAAGCCAACACAAAAAGAAATGGTTCATAAAAATGTTGAATTTTATATACATTAACTCAAAAAAGTCTACACATTTCGTTATAAGTCGGAAATTGATTTCTGAGACTAAATTGTAAACTAGATAAACTCATCTTTAACATAAAAAGTTTGAAAAATGTATTGTAATTACAATTAATATGTTCTAAGGCAATACGTCTAGTAAAAATTGCATTTCTATGTACGTTGATTCAAGAAAATATGAAGGAAGTCAAATTTCACAGTAGAAGAAAAATGAAAGACCATCCAGAACTAATCCAAATCCTAACAAATTTCATCTATCTTGAATCAAACAGAAAGAAAAAGCCAACACAAAAAGAAAGAGTTCATAAAAATGTTGAATTTTATATACGTTAACTCAAAAAAGTCTACACATTTCGTTATAAGTCGGAAATTGATTTCTGAGACTAAATTGTAAACTAGATAAACTCATCTTTAACTGAAAAATTTTAAAAAATGTATTGTAATTACAAATAATATGTTATAAGGCATTACGTTTACTAAAAATTGCATTTATATGTACGTTGATTCAAAAAATATGAAGGAAGTCAAATTTCACAGAAAAAGGATGAAAGACCATGCAGAACTAATCCAAATCCTAACAAATTTCATCTATCTTGAATCAAATAGAAATACAAAGCTAACACAAAAAGAAAGAGTTCATAAAAATGTTGAATCTTATATAATTAACTCAAAAAATTCTACACACTTCGTTATAAGTCGGAAATTGATTTCTGAGACTAAATTGTAAACTAGATAAACTCAAATTTAACAGAAAAAGTTTGAAAAATGTATTGTAATCACAATTAATATGTTCTAAGGAAATACGTCTAGTAAAAATTGCATTTCTATGTACGTTGATTCAAGAAAATATGAAGGAAGTCAAATTTCACAATAGAAGAAGTTTGAAATACCATGCAGAACTAATCCAAATCCTAACAAATTTCATCTATCTTGAATCAAACAGAAAGACAAAGCCAACACAAAAAGAAAGAGTTCATAAAAATGTTGAATTTTATATACGTTAAATCAAAAAAGTCTACACATTTCGTTATAAGTCGGAAATTGATTTCTGAGACTAAATTGTAAACTAGATAAACTCATCTTTAACTGAAAAAGTTTAAAAAATGTATTGTAATTACAAATAATATGTTCTAAGGCATTACGTCTACTAAAAATTGCATTTATATGTAGGTTGATTCAAGAAAATATGAAGGAAGTCAAATTTCACAATAGAAGAAGGATGAAAGACCATGCAGAACTAATCCAAATCCTAACAAATTTCATCTATCTTGAATCAAATAGAGAGACAAAGCTAACACAAAAAGAAAGAGTTCATAAAAATGTTGAATCTTATATAATTAACTCAAAAAATTCTACACACTTCGTTATAAATCGAAAATTGATTTCTGAGACTAAATTGTAAACTAGATAAACTCAAATTTAATAGAAAAATTTTGAAAAATGTATTGTAATCACAATTGATATGTTCAAAGGAAATACGTCTAGTAAAAATTGCATTTATATGTACGTTGATTCAAGAAAATATGAAGGAAGTCAAATTTCACAGAAAAAGGATGAAAGACCATGCAGAACTAATCCAAATCCTAACAAATTTCATCTATCTTGAATCAAATAGAAATACAAAGCTAACACAAAAAGAAAGAGTTCATAAAAATGTTGAATCTTATATAATTAACTCAAAAAATTCTACACACTTCGTTATAAGTCGGAAATTGATTTCTGAGACTAAATTGTAAACTAGATAAACTCAAATTTAACAGAAAAAGTTTGAAAAATGTATTGTAATCACAATTAATATGTTCTAAGGAAATACGTCTAGTAAAAATTGCATTTCTATGTACGTTGATTCAAGAAAATATGAAGGAAGTCAAATTTCACAATAGAAGAAAGATGAAAGACCATGCAGAACTAATCCAAATCCTAACAAATTTCATCTATCTTGAATCAAATAGAAAGACAAAGCCAACACAAAAAGAAAGAGTTCATAAAAATGTTGAATTTTATATACGTTAACTCAAAAAAGTCTACACATTTCGTTATAAGTCGGAAATTGATTTCTGAGACTAAATTGCAAACTAGATAAACTCATCTTTAACTGAAAAAGTTTAAAAAATGTATTGTAATTACAAATAATATGTTCTAAGGCATTACGTCTACTAAAAATTGCATTTATATGTAGGTTGATTCAAGAAAATATGAAGGAAGTCAAATTTCACAATAGAAGAAGGATGAAAGACCATGCAGAACTAATCCAAATCCTAACAAATTTCATCTATCTTGAATCAAATAGAGAGACAAAGCTAACACAAAAAGAAAGAGTTCATAAAAATGTTGAATCTTATATAATTAACTCAAAAAATTCTACACACTTCGTTATAAATCGAAAATTGATTTCTGAGACTAAATTGTAAACTAGATAAACTCAAATTTAATAGAAAAATTTTGAAAAATGTATTGTAATCACAATTGATATGTTCAAAGGAAATACGTCTAGTAAAAATTGCATTTCTATGTACGTTGATTCAAGAAAATATGAAGGAAGTCAAATTTTACAATAGAAGAAGGTTGAAATACCATGCAGAACTAATCCAAATCCTAACAAATTACATCTATCTTGAATCAAATAGAAAGACAAAGCCAACACAAAAAGAAAGAGTTCATAAAAATGTTGAATTTTATATACATTAACTCAAAAAAGTCAACACATTTCGTTATAAGTCGGAAATTGATTTCTGAGACTAAATTGTAAACTAGATAAACTCATCTTTAACATAAAAAGTTTGAAAAATGTATTGTATTTACAATTAATATGTTCTAAGGCAATACATCTAGTAAAAATTGCATTTCTATGTACGTTGATTCAAGAAAATATGAAGGAAGTCAAATTTCACAATAGAAGAAGGTTGAAATACCATGCAGAACTAATCCAAATCCTAACAAATTTCATCTATCTTGAATCAAACAGAAAGACAACACAAAAAGAAAGAGTTCATAAAAATGTTGAATTTTATATACGTTAACTCAAAAAAGTCTACACATTTCGTTATAAGTCGGAAATTGATTTCTGAGACTAAATTGTAAACTAGATAAACTCATCTTTAACTGAAAAGTTTAAAAAATGTATTGTAATTACAAATAATATGTTCTAAGGCATTACGTTTACTAAAAATTGCATTTATATGTAGGTTGATTCAAGAAAATATGAAGGAAGTCAAATATCACAATACAAGAAGGATGAAAGACCATGCAGAACTAATCCAAATCCTAACAAATTTCATCTATCTTGAATCAAATAGAGAGACAAAGCTAACACAAAAAGAAAGAGTTCATAAAAATGTTGAATCTTATATAATTAACTCAAAAAATTCTACACACTTCGTTATAAATCGAAAATTGATTTCTGAGACTAAATTGTAAACTAGATAAACTCAAATTTAACATAAAAAGTTTGAAAAATGTATTGTAATCACAATTAATATGTTCAAAGGAAATACGTCTAGTAAAAATTGCATTTCTATGTACGTTGATTCAAGAAAATATGAAGGAAGTCAAATTTCACAATAGAAGAAGGTTGAAATACCATGCAGAACTAATCCAAATCCTAACAAATTTCATCTATCTTGAATCAAACAGAAAGACAAAGCCAACACAAAAAGAAAGAGTTCATAAAAATGTTGAATTTTATATACGTTAACTCAAAAAAGTCTACACATTTCGTTATAAGTCGGAAATTGATTTCTGAGACTAAATTGTAAACTAGATAAACTCATCTTTAACTGAAAAAGTTTGAAAAATGTATTGTAATCACAAATAATATGTTCTAAGGCATTACGTCTACTAAAAATTGCATTTCTATGTACGTTGATTCAACAAAATATGAAGGAAGTCAAATTTCACAATAGAAGAAGGATGAAAGACCATGTAGAACTAATCCAAATCCTAACAAATTTCATCTATCTTGAATCAAATAGAAAGACAAATCCAACACAAAAAGAAAGAGTTCATAAAAATGTTGAATTTATATACGTTAACTCAAAAAAGTCTACACATTTCGTTATAAGTCGGAAATTGATTTCTGAGACTAAATTGTAAACTAGATAAACTCATCTTTAACAGAAAAAGTTTGAAAAATGTATTGTAATTACAATTAATATTTTTTAAGGCAATACGTCTAGTAAAAATTGCATTTCTATGTACGTTGATTTAAGAAAATATGAAGGAAGTCAAATTTCACAATAAAAGAAGGATGAAAGACCATGCAGAACTAATACAAATCCTAACAAATTTCATCTATCTTGAATCAAATAGAAAGACAAAGCCAACACAAAAAGAAAGAGTTCATAAAAATGTTGAATTTTATATACGTTAACTCAAAAAAGTCTACACATTTCGTTATAAGTCGGAAATTGATTTCTCAGACTAAATTGTAAACTAGATAAACTCATCTTTAACAGAAAAAGTTTGAAAAATGTATTGTAAATACAATTAATATGTTCTAACGCAATACGTCTAGTAAAAATTGCATTTCTATGTACGTTGATTCAAGAAAATATGAAGGAAGTCAAATTTCACAATAGAAGAAGGATGAAAGACCATGCAGAACTAATCCAAATCCTAACAAATTTCATCTATCTTGAATCAAATAGAAAGACAAAGCCAACACAAAAAGAAAGAGTTCATAAAAATGTTGAATTTTATATACGTTAACTCAAAAAAGTCTACACATTTCGTTATAAGTCGGAAATTGATTTCTGAGACAAAATTGTAAACTAGATAAACTCATCTTTAGCAGAAAAAGTTTGAAAAATGTATTGTAATTACAATTAATATGTTCTAAGGCAATACGTCTAGTAAAAATTGCATTTCTATGTACGTTGATTCAAGAAAATATGAAGGAAGTCAAATTTCACAATAGAAGAAAGATTAAAGACCATGCAGAACTAATCCAAATCCTAACAAATTTCATCTATCTTGAATCAAATAGAAAGACAAAGCCAACACAAAAAGAAAGAGTTCATAAAAATGTTGAATTTTATATACATTAACTCAAAAAAGTCTACACATTTCGTTATAAGTCGGAAATTGATTTCTGAGACTAAATTGTAAACTAGATAAACTCATCTTTAACTGAAAAATTTTAAAAAATGTATTGTAATTACAAATAATATGTTATAAGGCATTACGTTTACTAAAAATTGCATTTAGATGTACGTTGATTCAAGAAAATATGAAGGAAGTCAAATTTCACAGAAAAAGGATGAAAGACCATGCAGAACTAATCCAAATCCTAACAAATTTCATCTATCTTGAATCAAATAGAAATACAAAGCTAACACAAAAAGAAAGAGTTCATAAAAATGTTGAATCTTATATAATTAACTCAAAAAATTCTACACACTTCGTTATAAGTCGGAAATTGATTTCTGAGACTAAATTGTAAACTAGATAAACTCAAATTTAACAGAAAAAGTTTGAAAAATGTATTGTAATCACAATTAATATGTTCTAAGGAAATACGTCTAGTAAAAATTGCATTTCTATGTACGTTGATTCAAGAAAATATGAATGAAGTCAAATTTCACAATAGAAGAAGGTTGAAATACCATGCAGAACTAATCCAAATCCTAACAAATTTCATCTATCTTGAATCAAACAGAAAGACAAAGCCAACACAAAAAGAAAGAGTTCATAAAAATGTTGAATTTTATATACGTTAACTCAAAAAAGTCTACACATTTCGTTATAAGTCGGAAATTGATTTCTGAGACTAAATTGTAAACTAGATAAACTCATCTTTAACTGAAAAAGTTTAAAAAATGTATTGTAATTACAAATAATATGTTCTAAGGCATTACGTCTACTAAAAATTGCATTTATATGTAGGTTGATTCAAGAAAATATGAAGGAAGTCAAATTTCACAATAGAAGAAGGATGAAAGACCATGCAGAACTAATCCAAATCCTAACAAATTTCATCTATCTTGAATCAAATAGAGAGACAAAGCTAACACAAAAAGAAAGAGTTCATAAAAATGTTGAATCTTATATAATTAACTCAAAAAATTCTACACACTTCGTTATAAGTCGGAAATTGATTTCTGAGACTAAATTGTAAACTAGATAAACTCTTCTTTAACTGAAAAGTTTAAAAAATGTATTGTAATCACAAATAATATGTTCTAAGGCATTACGTCTACTAAAAATTGCATTTATATGTACGTTGATTCAAGAAAATATGAAGGAAGTCAAATTTCACAGAAGAAGGATGAAAGACCATGCAGAACTAATCCAAATCCTAACAAATTACATCTATCTTGAATCAAATAGAAAGACAAAGCCAACACAAAAAGAAAGAGTTCATAAAAATGTTGAATTTTATATACATTAACTCAAAAAAGTCTACACATTTCGTTATAAGTCGGAAATTGATTTCTGAGACTAAATTGTAAACTAGATAAACTCATCGTTAACATAAAAAGTTTGAAAAATGTATTGTAATTACAATTAATATGTTCTAAGCAAGACGTCTAGTAAAAATTGCATTTTTATGTACGTTGATTCAAGAAAATATGAAGGAAGCCAAATTTCACAATAGAAGAAAGATGAAAGACCATGCAGAACTAATCCAAATCCTAACAAATTTCATCTATCTTGAATCAAATAGAAAGACAAAGCCAACACAAAAAGAAAGAGTTCATAAAAATGTTGAATTTTATATACATTAACTCAAAAAAGTCTACACATTTCGTTATAAGTCGGAAATTGATTTCTGAGACTAAATTGTAAACTAGATAAACTCATCTTTAACATAAAAAGTTTGAAAAATGTATTGTAATTACAATTAATATGTTCTAAGGCAATACGTCTAGTAAAAATTGCATTTCTATGTACGTTGATTCAAGAAAATATGAAGGAAGTCAAATTTCACAATAGAAGAAAGATGAAAGACCATCCAGAACTAATCCAAATCCTAACAAATTTCATCTATCTTGAATCAAATAGAAAGACAAAGCCAACATAAAAAGAAAGAGTTCATAAAAATGTTAAATTTAATATACGTTAACTCAAAAAATTCTACACACTTCGTTATAAGTCAGAAATTGATTTCTGAGACTAAATTGTAAACTAGATAAACTCATCTTTAACAAAAAAAAGTTTAAAAAATGTATAGTAATTACAATTAATATGTTCTAAGGCAATACATCTAGTAAAAATTGCATTTCTATGTACGTTGATTCAAGAAAATATGAAGGAAGTCAAATTTCACAATAGAAGAAAGATGAAAGACCATGCAGAACTAAACCAAATCCTAACGAATTTCATCTATCTTGAATCAAATAGAAAGACAAATCCAACACAAAAAGAAAGAGTTCATAAAAATGTTGAATTTTATATACATTAACTCAAAAAAATCTACACATTTCGTTATAAGTCGGAAATTGATTTCTGAGACTAAATTGTAAACTAGATAAACTCATCTTTAACATAAAAAGTTTGAAAAATGTATTGTAATTACAATTAATATATTCTAAGGCAATACGTCTAGTAAAAATTGCATTTCTATGTACGTTGATTCAAGAAAATATGAAGGAAGTCAAATTTCACAATAGAAGAAAGATGAAAGACCATCCAGAACTAATCCAAATTCTAACAAATTTCATCTATCTTGAATCAAATAGAAAGACAAAGCCAACATAAAAAGAAAGAGTTCATCAAAATGTTGAATTTAATATACGTTAACTCAAAAAATTCTACACACTTCGTTATAAGTCAGAAATTGATTTCTGAGACTAAATTGTAAACTAGATAAACTCATCTTTAACAAAAAAAAGTTTAAAAAATGTATAGTAATTACAATTAATATGTTCTAAGGCAATACGTCTAGTAAAAATTGCATTTCTATGTACGTTGATTCAAGAAAATATGAAGGAAGTCAAATTTCACAATAGAAGAAAGATGAAAGACCATCCAAAACTAATCCAAATTCTAACAAATTTCATCTATCTTGAATCAAACAGAAAGACAAAGCCAACACAAAAAGAAAGAGTTCATAAAAATGTTGAATTTTATATATGTTAACTCAAAATAGTCTACACATTTCGTTATAAGTCGGAAATTGATTTCTGAGACTAAATTGTAAACTAGATAAACTCTTCTTTAACTGAAAAAGTTTAAAAAATGTATTGTAATCACAAATAATATGTTCTAAGGCAATACGTCTAGTAAAAATTGCATTTCTATGTACGTTGATTCAAGAAAATATGAAGGAAGTCAAATTTCACAATAGAAGAAAGATTAAAGACCATGCAGAACTAATCCAAATCCTAACAAATTTCATCTATCTTGAATCAAATAGAAAGACAAAGCCAACACAAAAAGAAAGAGTTCATAAAAATGTTGAATTTTATATACATTAACTCAAAAAAGTCTACACATTTCGTTATAAGTCGGAAATTGATTTCTGAGACTAAATTGTAAACTAGATAAACTCATCTTTAACTGAAAAAGTTTAAAAAATGTATTGTAATTACAAATAATATGTTCTAAGGCATTACGTCTACTAAAAATTGCATTTATATGTAGGTTGATTCAAGTAAATATGAAGGAAGTCAAATTTCACAATAGAAGAAGGATGAAAGACCATGCAGAACTAATCCAAATCCTAACAAATTTCATCTATCTTGAATCAAATAGAGAGACAAAGCTAACACAAAAAGAAAGAGTTCATAAAAATGTTGAATCTTATATAGTTAACTCAAAAAATTCTACACACTTCGTTATAAGTCGAAAATTGATTTCTGAGACTAAATTGTAAACTAGATAAACTCAAATTTAACAGAAAAAGTTTGAAAAATGTATTGTAATCACAATTAATATGTTCAAAGGAAATACGTCTAGTAAAAATTGCATTTCTATGTACGTTGATTCAAGAAAATATGAAGGAAGTCAAATTTCACAATAGAAGAAGGTTGAAATACCATGCAGAACTAATCCAAATCCTAACAAATTTCATCTATCTTGAATCAAACAGAAAGACAACACAAAAAGAAAGAGTTCATAAAAATGTTGAATTTTATATACGTTAACTCAAAAAAGTCTACACATTTCGTTATAAGTCGGAAATTGATTTCTGAGACTAAATTGTAAACTAGATAAACTCATCTTTAACTGAAAAGTTTAAAAAATGTATTGTAATTACAAATAATATGTTCTAAGGCATTACGTTTACTAAAAATTGCATTTATATGTAGGTTGATTCAAGAAAATATGAAGGAAGTCAAATATCACAATACAAGAAGGATGAAAGACCATGCAGAACTAATCCAAATCCTAACAAATTTCATCTATCTTGAATCAAATAGAGAGACAAAGCTAACACAAAAAGAAAGAGTTCATAAAAATGTTGAATCTTATATAATTAACTCAAAAAATTCTACACACTTCGTTATAAATCGAAAATTGATTTCTGAGACTAAATTGTAAACTAGATAAACTCAAATTTAACATAAAAAGTTTGAAAAATGTATTGTAATCACAATTAATATGTTCAAAGGAAATACGTCTAGTAAAAATTGCATTTCTATGTACGTTGATTCAAGAAAATATGAAGGAAGTCAAATTTCACAATAGAAGAAGGTTGAAATACCATGCAGAACTAATCCAAATCCAAACAAATTTCATCTATCTTGAATCAAACAGAAAGACAAAGCCAACACAAAAAGAAAGAGTTCATAAAAATGTTGAATTTAATATACGTTAACTCAAAATAGTCTATACATTTCGTTATAAGTCGGAAATTGATTTCTGAGACTAAATTGTAAACTAGATAAACTCTTCTTTAACTGAAAAAGTTTAAAAGATGTATTGTAATCACAAATAATATGTTCTAAGGCATTACGTCTACTAAAAATTGCATTTATATGTACGTTGATTCAAGAAAATATGAAGGAAGTCAATTTCACAGAAGAAGGATGAAAGACCATGCAGAACAAATCCAAATCCTAACAAATTTCATCTATCTTGAATCAAATAGAAAGACAAAGCCAACACAAAAAGAAAGAGTTCATAAAAATGTTGAATTTTATATACATTAACTCAAAAAAGTCTACACATTTCGTTATAAGTCGGAAATTGATTTCTGAATTAAATTGTAAATTAGATAAACTTATCTTTAACATAAAAAGTTTGAAAAATGTATTGTAATTACAATTAATATATTCTAAGGCAATACGTCTAGTAAAAATTGCATTTCTATGTACGTTGATTCAAGAAAATATGAAGGAAGTCAAATTTCACAATAGAAGAAAGATGAAAGACCATCCAGAACTAATCCAAATTCTAACAAATTTCATCTATCTTGAATCAAATAGAAAGACAAAGCCAACATAAAAAGAAAGAGTTCATCAAAATGTTGAATTTAATATACGTTAACTCAAAAAATTCTACACACTTCGTTATAAGTCAGAAATTGATTTCTGAGACTAAATTGTAAACTAGATAAACTCATCTTTAACAAAAAAAAGTTTAAAAAATGTATAGTAATTACAATTAATATGTTCTAAGGCAATACGTCTAGTAAAAATTGCATTTCTATGTACGTTGATTCAAGAAAATATGAAGGAAGTCAAATTTCCAATAGAAGAAAGATGAAAGACCATCCAGAACTAATCCAAATTCTAACAAATTTCATCTATCTTGAATCAAACAGAAAGACAAAGCCAACACAAAAAGAAAGAGTTCATAAAAATGTTGAATTTTATATATGTTAACTCAAAATAGTCTACACATTTCGTTATAAGTCGGAAATTGATTTCTGAGACTAAATTGTAAACTAGATAAACTCTTCTTTAACTGAAAAAGTTTAAAAAATGTATTGTAATCACAAATAATATGTTCTAAGGCATTACGTCTACTAAAAATTGCATTTATATGTACGTTGATTCAAGAAAATATGAAGGAAGTCAAATTTCACAGAAGAAGGATGAAAGACCATGCAGAACTAATCCAAATCCTAACAAATTACATCTATCTTGAATCAAATAGAAAGACAAAGCCAGCACAAAAAGAAAGAGTTCATAAAAATGTTGAATTTTATATACATTAACTCAAAAAAGTCTACACATTTCTTTATAAGTCGGAAATTGATTTCTGAGACTAAATTGTAAACTAGATAAACTCATCTTTAACATAAAAAGTTCGAAAAATGTATTGTAATTACAATTAATATGTTCTAAGGCAATACGTCTAGTAAAAATTGCATTTCTATGTACGTTGATTCAAGAAAATATGAAGGAAGTCAAATTTCACAATAGAAGAAAGATTAAAGACCATGCAGAACTAATCCAAATCCTAACAAATTTCATCTATCTTGAATCAAATAGAAAGACAAAGCCAACACAAAAAGAAAGAGTTCATAAAAATGTTGAATTTTATATACATTAACTCAAAAAAGTCTACACATTTCGTTATAAGTCGGAAATTGATTTCTGAGACTAAATTGTAAACTAGATAAACTCATCTTTAACTGAAAAATTTTAAAAAATGTATTGTAATTACAAATAATATGTTATAAGGCATTACGTTTACTAAAAATTGCATTTAGATGTACGTTGATTCAAGAAAATATGAAGGAAGTCAAATTTCACAGAAAAAGGATGAAAGACCATGCAGAACTAATCCAAATCCTAACAAATTTCATCTATCTTGAATCAAATAGAAATACAAAGCTAACACAAAAAGAAAGAGTTCATAAAAATGTTGAATCTTATATAATTAACTCAAAAAATTCTACACACTTCGTTATAAGTCGGAAATTGATTTCTGAGACTAAATTGTAAACTAGATAAACTCAAATTTAACAGAAAAAGTTTGAAAAATGTATTGTAATCACAATTAATATGTTCTAAGGAAATACGTCTAGTAAAAATTGCATTTCTATGTACGTTGATTCAAGAAAATATGAATGAAGTCAAATTTCACAATAGAAGAAGGTTGAAATACCATGCAGAACTAATCCAAATCCTAACAAATTTCATCTATCTTGAATCAAACAGAAAGACAAAGCCAACACAAAAAGAAAGAGTTCATAAAAATGTTGAATTTTATATACGTTAACTCAAAAAAGTCTACACATTTCGTTATAAGTCGGAAATTGATTTCTGAGACTAAATTGTAAACTAGATAAACTCATCTTTAACTGAAAAAGTTTAAAAAATGTATTGTAATTACAAATAATATGTTCTAAGGCATTACGTCTACTAAAAATTGCATTTATATGTAGGTTGATTCAAGAAAATATGAAGGAAGTCAAATTTCACAATAGAAGAAGGATGAAAGACCATGCAGAACTAATCCAAATCCTAACAAATTTCATCTATCTTGAATCAAATAGAGAGACAAAGCTAACACAAAAAGAAAGAGTTCATAAAAATGTTGAATCTTATATAATTAACTCAAAAAATTCTACACACTTCGTTATAAATCGAAAATTGATTTCTGAGACTAAATTGTAAACTAGATAAACTCAAATTTAATAGAAAAATTTTGAAAAATGTATTGTAATCACAATTGATATGTTCAAAGGAAATACGTCTAGTAAAAATTGCATTTATATGTACGTTGATTCAAGAAAATATGAAGGAAGTCAAATTTCACAGAAAAAGGATGAAAGACCATGCAGAACTAATCCAAATCCTAACAAATTTCATCTATCTTGAATCAAATAGAAATACAAAGCTAACACAAAAAGAAAGAGTTCATAAAAATGTTGAATCTTATATAATTAACTCAAAAAATTCTACACACTTCGTTATAAGTCGGAAATTGATTTCTGAGACTAAATTGTAAACTAGATAAACTCAAATTTAACAGAAAAAGTTTGAAAAATGTATTGTAATCACAATTAATATGTTCTAAGGAAATACGTCTAGTAAAAATTGCATTTCTATGTACGTTGATTCAAGAAAATATGAAGGAAGTCAAATTTCACAATAGAAGAAGGTTGAAATACCATGCAGAACTAATCCAAATCCTAACAAATTTCATCTATCTTGAATCAAATAGAAAGACAAAGCCAGCACAAAAAGAAAGAGTTCATAAAAATGTTGAATTTTATATACATTAACTCAAAAAAGTCTACACATTTCGTTATAAGTCGGAAATTGATTTCTGAGACTAAATTGTAAACTAGATAAACTCATCTTTAACATAAAAAGTTTGAAAAATGTATTGTAATTACAATTAATATGTTCTAAGGCAATACGTCTAGTAAAAATTGCATTTCTATGTACGTTGATTCAAGAAAATATGAAGGAAGTCAAATTTCACAATAGAAGAAAAATGAAAGACCATCCAGAACTAATCCAAATCCTAACAAATTTCATCTATCTTGAATCAAACAGAAAGACAAAGCCAACACAAAAAGAAAGAGTTCATAAAAATGTTGAATTTTATATACGTTAACTCAAAAAAGTCTACACATTTCGTTATAAGTCGGAAATTGATTTCTGAGACTAAATTGTAAACTAGATAAACTCATCTTTCACAGAAAAAGTTTGAAAAATGTATTGTAATTACAATTAATATGTTCTAAGGCAATACGTCTAGTAAAAATTGCATTTCTATGTACGTTGATTCAAGAAAATATGAAGGAAGTCAAATTTCACAATAGAAGAAAAATGAAAGACCATCCAGAACTAATCCAAATCCTAACAAATTTCATCTATCTTGAATCAAACAGAAAGACAAAGCCAACACAAAAAGAAAGAGTTCATAAAAATGTTGAATTTTATATACGTTAACTCAAAAAAGTCTACACATTTCGTTATAAGACGGAAATTGATTTCTGAGACTAAATTGTAAACTAGATAAACTCATCTTTAACTGAAAAATTTTAAAAAATGTATTGTAATTACAAATAATATGTTATAAGGCATTACGTTTACTAAAAATTGCATTTATATGTACGTTGATTCAAGAAAATATGAAGGAAGTCAATTTCACAGAAGAAGGATGAAAGACCATGCAGAACTAATCCAAATCCTAACAAATTTCATCTATCTTGAATCAAATAGAAAGACAAAGCCAACACAAAAAGAAAGAGTTCATAAAAATGTTGAATTTTATATACATTAACTCAAAAAAGTCTACACATTTCGTTATAAGTCGGAAATTGATTTCTGAATTAAATTGTAAATTAGATAAACTCATCTTTAACATAAAAAGTTTGAAAAATGTATTGTAATTACAATTAATATGTTCTAAGGTAATACGTCTAGTAAAAATTGCATTTCTATGTACGTTTATTCAAGAAAATATGAAGGAAGTCAAATTTCACAATAGAAGAAAGATGAAAGACCATCCAGAACTAATCCAAATCCTAACAAATTTCATCTATCTTGAATCAAATAGAAAGACAAAGCCAACATAAAAAGAAAGAGTTCATAAAAATGTTGAATTTAATATACGTTAACTCAAAATAGTCTACACATTTCGTTATAAGTCGGAAATTGATTTCTGAGACTAAATTGTAAACTAGATAAACTCTTCTTTAACTGAAAAAGTTTAAAAATGTATTGTAATCACAAATAATATGTTCTAAGGCATTACGTCTACTAAAAATTGCATTTATATGTACGTTGATTCAAGAAAATATGAAGGAAGTCAAATTTCACAGAAGAAGGATGAAAGACCATGCAGAACTAATCCAAATCCTAACAAATTACATCTATCTTGAATCAAATAGAAAGACAAAGCCAACACAAAAAGAAAGAGTTCATAAAAATGTTGAATTTTATATACATTAACTCAAAAAAGTCTACACATTTCGTTATAAGTCGGAAATTGATTTCTGAGACTAAATTGTAAACTAGATAAACTCATCTTTAACATAAAAAGTTTGAAAAATGTATTGTAATTACAATTAATATGTTCTAAGCAAGACGTCTAGTAAAAATTGCATTTTTATGTACGTTGATTCAAGAAAATATGAAGGAAGCCAAATTTCACAATAGAAGAAAGATGAAAGACCATGCAGAACTAATCCAAATCCTAACAAATTTCATCTATCTTGAATCAAATAGAAAGACAAAGCCAACACAAAAAGAAAGAGTTCATAAAAATGTTGAATTTTATATACATTAACTCAAAAAAGTCTACACATTTCGTTATAAGTCGGAAATTGATTTCTGAGACTAAATTGTAAACTAGATAAACTCATCTTTAACATAAAAAATTTGAAAAATGTATTGTAATTACAATTAATATGTTCTAAGGCAATACGTCTAGTAAAAATTGCATTTCTATGTATGTTGATTCAAGAAAATATGAAGGAAGCCAAATTTCACAATAGAAGAAAGATGAAAGACCATGCAGAACTAATCCAAATCCTAACAAATTTCATCTATCTTGAATCAAATAGAAAGACAAAGCCAACACAAAAAGAAAGAGTTCATAAAAATGTTGAATTTTATATACATTAACTCAAAAAAGTCTACACATTTCGTTATAAGTCGGAAATTGATTTCTGAGACTAAATTGTAAACTAGATAAACTCATCTTTAACTGAAAAAGTTTAAAAAATGTATTGTAATTACAAATAATATGTTCTAAGGCATTACGTCTACTAAAAATTGCATTTATATGTAGGTTGATTCAAGAAAATATGAAGGAAGTCAAATTTCACAATAGAAGAAGGATGAAAGACCATGCAGAACTAATCCAAATCCTAACAAATTTCATCTATCTTGAATCAAATAGAGAGACAAAGCTAACACAAAAAGAAAGAGTTCATAAAAATGTTGAATCTTATATAATTAACTCAAAAAATTCTACACACTTCGTTATAAGTCGGAAATTGATTTCTGAGACTAAATTGTAAACTAGATAAACTCAAATTTAACAGAAAAAGTTTGAAAAATGTATTGTAATCACAATTAATATGTTCTAAGGAAATACGTCTAGTAAAAATTGCATTTCTATGTACGTTGATTCAAGAAAATATGAAGGAAGTCAAATTTCACAATAGAAGAAGGTTGAAATACCATGCAGAACTAATCCAAATCCTAACAAATTTCATCTATCTTGAATCAAACAGGAAGACAAAGCCAACACAAAAAGAAAGAGTTCGTAAAAATGTTGAATTTTATATACGTTAACTCAAAAAAGTCTACACATTTCGTTATAAGTCGGAAATTGATTTCTGAGACTAAATTGTAAACTAGATAAACTCATCTTTAACATAAAAAGTTTGAAAAATGTATTGTAATTACAATTAATATGTTCTAAGGCAATACGTCTAGTAAAAATTGCATTTCTATGTACGTTGATTCAAGAAAATATGAAGGAAGTCAAATTTCACAATAGAAGAAAAATGAAAGACCATCCAGAACTAATCCAAATCCTAACAAATTTCATCTATCTTGAATCAAATAGAAAGACAAAGCCAACACAAAAAGAAAGAGTTCATAAAAATGTTGAATTTTATATACGTTAACTCAAAAAAGTCTACACATTTCGTTATAAGTCGGAAATTGATTTCTGAGACTAAATTGTAAACTAGATAAACTCATCTTTAACTGAAAAATTTTAAAAAATGTATTGTAAGTACAAATAATATGTTATAAGGCATTACGTTTACTAAAAATTGCATTTATATGTACGTTGATTCAAGAAAATATGAAGGAAGTCAAATTTCACAGAAAAAGGATGAAAGACCATGCAGAACTAATCCAAATCCTAACAAATTTCATCTATCTTGAATCAAATAGAAATACAAAGCTAACACAAAAAGAAAGAGTTCATAAAAATGTTGAATCTTATATAATTAACTCAAAAAATTCTACACACTTCGTTATAAGTCGGAAATTGATTTCTGAGACTAAATTGTAAACTAGATAAACTCAAATTTAACAGAAAAAGTTTGAAAAATGTATTGTAATCACAATTAATATGTTCTAAGGAAATACGTCTAGTAAAAATTGCATTTCTATGTACGTTGATTCAAGAAAATATGAAGGAAGTCAAATTTCACAATAGAAGAAGGTTAAAATACCATGCAGAACTAATCCAAATCCTAACAAATTTCATCTATCTTGAATCAAACAGAAAGACAAAGCCAACACAAAAAGAAAGAGTTCATAAAAATGTTGAATTTTATATACGTTAACTCAAAAAAGTCTACACATTTCGTTATAAGTCGGAAATTGATTTCTGAGACTAAATTGTAAACTAGATAAACTCATCTTTAACTGAAAAAGTTTAAAAAATGTATTGTAATTACAATTAATATGTTCTAAGGCAATACGTCTAGTAAAAATTGCATTTCTATGTACGTTGATTCAAGAAAATATGAAGGAAGTCAAATTTCACAATAGAAGAAAAATGAAAGACCATCCAGAACTAATCCAAATCCTAACAAATTTCATCTATCTTGAATCAAACAGAAAGACAAAGCCAACACAAAAAGAAAGAGTTCATAAAAATGTTGAATTTTATATACGTTAACTCAAAAAAGTCTACACATTTCGTTATAAGTCGGAAATTGATTTCTGAGACTAAATTGTAAACTAGATAAACTCATCTTTAACTGAAAAAGTTTAAAAAATGTATTGTAATTACAAATAATATGTTCTAAGGCATTACGTCTACTAAAAATTGCATTTATATGTAGGTTGATTCAAGAAAATATGAAGGAAGTCAAATTTCACAATAGAAGAAGGATGAAAGACCATGCAGAACTAATCCAAATCCTAAAAAATTTCATCTATCTTGAATCAAATAGAAAGACAAAGCTAACACAAAAAGAAAGAGTTCATAAAAATGTTGAATCTTATATAATTAACTCAAAAAATTCTACACACTTCGTTATAAGTCGGAAAATGATTTCTGAGACTAAATTGTAAACTAGATAAACTCAAATTTAACAGAAAAAGTTTGAAAAATGTATTGTAATCACAATTAATATGTTCTAAGGAAATACGTCTAGTAAAAATTGCATTTCTATGTACGTTGATTCAAGAAAATATGAAGGAAGTCAAATTTCACAATAGAAGAAGGTTGAAATACCATGCAGAACTAATCCAAATCCTAACAAATTTCATCTATCTTGAATCAAACAGAAAGACAAAGCCAACACAAAAAGAAAGAGTTCATAAAAATGTTGAATTTTATATACGTTAACTCAAAAAAGTCTACACATTTCGTTATAAGTCGGAAATTGATTTCTGAGACTAAATTGTAAACTAGATAAACTCTTCTTTAACTGAAAAAGTTTAAAAAATGTATTGTAATTACAAATAATATGTTCTAAGGCATTACGTCTACTAAAAATTGCATTTATATGTAGGTTGATTCAAGAAAATATGAAGGAAGTCAAATTTCACAATAGAAGAAGGATGAAAGACCATGCAGAACTAATCCAAATGCTAACAAATTTCATCTATCTTGAATCAAATAGAGAGACAAAGCTAACACAAAAAGAAAGAGTTCATAAAAATGTTGAATCTTATATAATTAACTCAAAAAATTCTACACACTTCGTTATAAGTCGGAAATTGATTTCTGAGACTAAATTGTAAACTAGATAAACTCAAATTTAACAGAAAAAGTTTGAAAAATGTATTGTAATCACAATTAATATGTTCTAAGGAAATACGTCTAGTAAAAATTGCATTTCTATGTACGTTGATTCAAGAAAATATGAAGGAAGTCAAATTTCACAATAGAAGAAGGTTGAAATACCATGCAGAACTAATCCAAATCCTAACAAATTTCATCTATCTTGAATCAAACAGGAAGACAAAGCCAACACAAAAAGAAAGAGTTCGTAAAAATGTTGAATTTTATATACGTTAACTCAAAAAAGTCTACACATTTCGTTATAAGTCGGAAATTGATTTCTGAGACTAAATTGTAAACTAGATAAACTCATCTTTAACATAAAAAGTTTGAAAAATGTATTGTAATTACAATTAATTTTTTCTGAGGAAATACGTCTAGTAAAAATTGCATTTCTATGTACGTTGATTCAAGAAAATATGAAGGAAGTCAAATTTCACAATAGAAGAAAGATGAAAGACCATGCAGAACTAATCCAAATCCTAACAAATTTCATCTATCTTGAATCAAATAGAAAGACAAAGCCAATATAAAAAGAAAGAGTTCATTAAAATGCTGAATTTTATATACGTTAACTCAAAAAAGTCTACACATTTCGTTATAAGTCGGAAATTGATTTCTGAGACTAAAGTGTAAACTAGATAAACTTATCTGTAACAGAAAAAATTTGAAAAATGTATTGTAATTTCAATTAACGTGTTCTAAGGCAATATGTCTAGTAAAAATTGCATTTCTATGTACGTTGATTCAAGAAAATATGAAGGAAGTCAAATTTCACAATAGAAGAAGGATGAAAGACCATGCAGAACTAATCCAAATCCTAACAAATTTCATCTATCTTGAATCAAATAGAAAGACAAAGTTAACACAAAAAGAAAGAGTTCATAAAAATGTTGAATTTTATATACGTTAACTCGAAAAAGTCTACACACTTCGTTATTAGTCGGAAATTGATTTCTGAGACTAAATTGTAAACTAGATAAACTCATCTTTAACATAAAAAGTTTGAAAAATGTATTGTAATTACAATTAATATGTTCTAAGGCAATACGTCTAGTAAAAATTGCATTTCTATGTACGTTGATTCAAGAAAATATGAAGGAAGTCAAATTTCACAATAGAAGAAAGATTAAAGACCATGCAGAACTAATCCAAATCCTAACAAATTTCATATATCTTGAATCAAATAGAAAGACAAAGCCAACACAAAAAGAAAGAGTTCATAAAAATGTTGAATTTTATATACATTAACTCAAAAAAGTCTACACATTTCGTAATAAGTCGGAAATTGATTTCTGAGACTAAATTGTAAACTAGATAAACTCATCTTTAACATAAAAAGTTTGAAAAATGTATTGTAATTACAATTAATATGTTCTAAGGCAATACGTCTAGTAAAAATTGCATTTCTATGTACGTTGATTCAAGAAAATATGAAGGAAGTCAAATTTCACAGTAGAAGAAAAATGAAAGACCATCCAGAACTAATCCAAATCCTAACAAATTTCATCTATCTTGAATCAAACAGAAAGACAAAGCCAACACAAAAAGAAAGAGTTCATAAAAATGTTGAATTTTATATACGTTAACTCAAAAAAGTCTACACATTTCGTTATAAGTCGGAAATTGATTTCTGAGACTAAATTGTAAACTAGATAAACTCATCTTTAACTGAAAAATTTTAAAAAATGTATTGTAATTATAAATAATATGTTATAAGGCATTACGTTTACTAAAAATTGCATTTATATGTACGTTGATTCAAGAAATATGAAGGAAGTCAAATTTCACAGAAAAAGGATGAAAGACCATGCAGAACTAATCCAAATCCTAACAAATTTCATCTATCTTGAATCAAATAGAAATACAAAGCTAACACAAAAAGAAAGAGTTCATAAAAATGTTGAATCTTATATAATTAACTCAAAAAATTCTAAACACTTCGTTATAAGTCGGAAATTGATTTCTGAGACTAAATTGTAAACTAGATAAACTCAAATTTAACAGAAAAAGTTTGAAAAATGTATTGTAATCACAATTAATATGTTCTAAGGAAATACGTCTAGTAAAAATTGCATTTCTATGTACGTTGATTCAAGAAAATATGAAGGAAGTCAAATTTCACAATAGAAGAAGGTTGAAATACCATGCAGAACTAATCCAAATCCTAACAAATTTCATCTATCTTGAATCAAACAGAAAGACAAAGCCAACACAAAAAGAAAGAGTTCATAAAAATGTTGAATTTTATATACGTTAAATCAAAAAAGTCTACACATTTTGTTATAAGTCGGAAATTGATTTCTGAGACTAAATTGTAAACTAGATAAACTCATCTTTAACTGAAAAAGTTTAAAAAATGTATTGTAATTACAAATAATATGTTCTAAGGCATTACGTCTACTAAAAATTGCATTTATATGTAGGTTGATTCAAGAAAATATGAAGGAAGTCAAATTTCACAATAGAAGAAGGATGAAAGACCATGCAGAACTAATCCAAATCCTAACAAATTTCATCTATCTTGAATCAAATAGAAAGACAAAGCCAACACAAAAAGAAAGAGTTCATAAAAATGTTGAATTTAATATACGTTAACTCAAAATAGTCTACACATTTCGTTATAAGTCGGAAATTGATTTCTGAGACTAAATTGTAAACTAGATAAACTCATCTTTAACATAAAAAGTTTGAAAAATGTATTGTAATTACAATTAATATGTTCTAAGGCAATACGTCTAGTAAAAATTGCATTTCTATGTACGTTGATTCAAGAAAATATGAAGGAAGTCAAATTTCACAATAGAAGAAAAATGAAAGACCATCCAGAACTAATCCAAATCCTAACAAATTTCATCTATCTTGAATCAAACAGAAAGACAAAGCCAACACAAAAAGAAAGAGTTCATAAAAATGTTGAATCTTATATAATTAACTCAAAAAATTCTACACACTTCGTTATAAGTCGGAAATTGATTTCTGAGACTAAATTGTAAACTAGATAAACTCAAATTTAACAGAAAAAGTTTGAAAAATGTATTGTAATCACAATTAATATGTTCTAAGGAAATACGTCTAGTAAAAATTGCATTTCTATGTACGTTGATTCAAGAAAATATGAAGGAAGTCAAATTTCACAATAGAAGAAGGTTGAAATACCATGCAGAACTAATCCAAATCCTAACAAATTTCATCTATCTTGAATCAAACAGAAAGACAACACAAAAAGAAAGAGTTCATAAAAATGTTGAATTTTATATACGTTAACTCAAAAAAGTCTACACATTTCGTTATAAGTCGGAAATTGATTTCTGAGACTAAATTGTAAACTAGATAAACTCATCTTTAACTGAAAAGTTTAAAAAATGTATTGTAATTACAAATAATATGTTCTAAGGCATTACGTTTACTAAAAATTGCATTTATATGTAGGTTGATTCAAGAAAATATGAAGGAAGTCAAATATCACAATACAAGAAGGATGAAAGACCATGCAGAACTAATCCAAATCCTAACAAATTTCATCTATCTTGAATCAAATAGAGAGACAAAGCTAACACAAAAATAAAGAGTTCATAAAAATGTTGAATCTTATATAATTAACTCAAAAAATTCTACACACTTCGTTATAAATCGAAAATTGATTTCTGAGACTAAATTGTAAACTAGATAAACTCAAATTTAACAGAAAAAGTTTGAAAAATGTATTGTAATCACAATTAATATGTTCAAAGGAAATACGTCTAGTAAAAATTGCATTTCTATGTACGTTGATTCAAGAAAATATGAAGGAAGTCAAATTTCACAATAGAAGAAGGTTGAAATACCATGCAGAACTAATCCAAATCCTAACAAATTTCATCTATCTTGAATCAAACAGAAAGACAAAGCCAACACAAAAAGAAAGAGTTCATAAAAATGTTGAATTTAATATACTTTAACTCAAAATAGTCTACACATTTCGTTATAAGTCGGAAATTGATTTCTGAGACTAAATTGTAAACTAGATAAACTCTTCTTTAACTGAAAAAGTTTAAAAGATGTATTGTAATCACAAATAATATGTTCTAAGGCATTACGTCTACTAAAAATTGCATTTATATGTACGTTGATTCAAGAAAATATGAAGGAAGTCAATTTCACAGAAGAAGGATGAAAGACCATGCAGAACAAATCCAAATCCTAACAAATTTCATCTATCTTGAATCAAATAGAAAGACAAAGCCAACACAAAAAGAAAGAGTTCATAAAAATGTTGAATTTTATATACATTAACTCAAAAAAGTCTACACATTTCGTTATAAGTCGGAAATTGATTTCTGAACTAAATTGTAAATTAGATAAACTTATCTATAACATAAAAAGTTTGAAAAATGTATTGTTATTACAATTAATATATTCTAAGGCAATACGTCTAGTGAAAATTGCATTTCTATGTACGTTGATTCAAGAAAATATGAAGGAAGTCAAATTTCACAATAGAAGAAAGATGAAAGACCATCCAGAACTAATCCAAATTCTAACAAATTTCATCTATCTTGAATCAAATAGAAAGACAAAGCCAACATAAAAAGAAAGAGTTCATCAAAATGTTGAATTTAATATACGTTAACTCAAAAAATTCTACACACTTCGTTATAAGTCAGAAATTGATTTCTGAGACTAAATTGTAAACTAGATAAACTCATCTTTAACAAAAAAAAGTTTAAAAAATGTATAGTAATTACAATTAATATGTTCTAAGGCAATACGTCTAGTAAAAATTGCATTTCTATGTACGTTGATTCAAGAAAATATGAAGGAAGTCAAATTTCCAATAGAAGAAAGATGAAAGACCATCCAGAACTAATCCAAATTCTAACAAATTTCATCTATCTTGAATCAAACAGAAAGACAAAGCCAACACAAAAAGAAAGAGTTCATAAAAATGTTGAATTTTATATATGTTAACTCAAAATAGTCTACACATTTCGTTATAAGTCGGAAATTGATTTCTGAGACTAAATTGTAAACTAGATAAACTCTTCTTTAACTGAAAAAGTTTAAAAAATGTATTGTAATCACAAATAATATGTTCTAAGGCATTACGTCTACTAAAAATTGCATTTATATGTACGTTGATTCAAGAAAATATGAAGGAAGTCAAATTTCACAGAAGAAGGATGAAAGACCATGCAGAACTAATCCAAATCCTAACAAATTACATCTATCTTGAATCAAATAGAAAGACAAAGCCAACACAAAAAGAAAGAGTTCATAAAAATGTTGAATTTTATATACATTAACTCAAAAAAGTCTACACATTTCGTTATAAGTCGGAAATTGATTTCTGAGACTAAATTGTAAACTAGATAAACTCATCTTTAACATAAAAAGTTTGAAAAATGTATTGTAATTACAATTAATATGTTCTAAGCAAGACGTCTAGTAAAAATTGCATTTTTATGTACGTTGATTCAAGAAAATATGAAGGAAGCCAAATTTCACAATAGAAGAAAGATGAAAGACCATGCAGAACTAATCCAAATCCTAACAAATTTCATCTATCTTGAATCAAATAGAAAGACAAAGCCAACACAAAAAGAAAGAGTTCATAAAAATGTTGAATTTTATATACATTAACTCAAAAAAGTCTACACATTTCGTTATAAGTCGGAAATTGATTTCTGAGACTAAATTGTAAACTAGATAAACTCATCTTTAACATAAAAAATTTGAAAAATGTATTGTAATTACAATTAATATGTTCTAAGGCAATACGTCTAGTAAAAATTGCATTTCTATGTATGTTGATTCAAGAAAATATGAAGGAAGCCAAATTTCACAATAGAAGAAAGATGAAAGACCATGCAGAACTAATCCAAATCCTAACAAATTTCATCTATCTTGAATCAAATAGAAAGACAAAGCCAACACAAAAAGAAAGAGTTCATAAAAATGTTGAATTTTATATACATTAACTCAAAAAAGTCTACACATTTCGTTATAAGTCGGAAATTGATTTCTGAGACTAAATTGTAAACTAGATAAACTCATCTTTAACTGAAAAAGTTTAAAAAATGTATTGTAATTACAAATAATATGTTCTAAGGCATTACGTCTACTAAAAATTGCATTTATATGTAGGTTGATTCAAGAAAATATGAAGGAAGTCAAATTTCACAATAGAAGAAGGATGAAAGACCATGCAGAACTAATCCAAATCCTAACAAATTTCATCTATCTTGAATCAAATAGAGAGACAAAGCTAACACAAAAAGAAAGAGTTCATAAAAATGTTGAATCTTATATAATTAACTCAAAAAATTCTACACACTTCGTTATAAGTCGGAAATTGATTTCTGAGACTAAATTGTAAACTAGATAAACTCAAATTTAACAGAAAAAGTTTGAAAAATGTATTGTAATCACAATTAATATGTTCTAAGGAAATACGTCTAGTAAAAATTGCATTTCTATGTACGTTGATTCAAGAAAATATGAAGGAAGTCAAATTTCACAATAGAAGAAAGATGAAAGACCATGCAGAACTAATCCAAATCCTAACAAATTTCATCTATCTTGAATCAAATAGAAAGACAAAGCCAACACAAAAAGAAAGAGTTCATAAAAATGTTGAATTTTATATACGTTAACTCAAAAAAGTCTACACATTTCGTTATAAGTCGGAAATTGATTTCTGAGACTAAATTGCAAACTAGATAAACTCATCTTTAACTGAAAAAGTTTAAAAAATGTATTGTAATTACAAATAATATGTTCTAAGGCATTACGTCTACTAAAAATTGCATTTATATGTAGGTTGATTCAAGAAAATATGAAGGAAGTCAAATTTCACAATAGAAGAAGGATGAAAGACCATGCAGAACTAATCCAAATCCTAACAAATTTCATCTATCTTGAATCAAATAGAGAGACAAAGCTAACACAAAAAGAAAGAGTTCATAAAAATGTTGAATCTTATATAATTAACTCAAAAAATTCTACACACTTCGTTATAAATCGAAAATTGATTTCTGAGACTAAATTGTAAACTAGATAAACTCAAATTTAATAGAAAAATTTTGAAAAATGTATTGTAATCACAATTGATATGTTCAAAGGAAATACGTCTAGTAAAAATTGCATTTATATGTACGTTGATTCAAGAAAATATGAAGGAAGTCAAATTTCACAGAAAAAGGATGAAAGACCATGCAGAACTAATCCAAATCCTAACAAATTTCATCTATCTTGAATCAAATAGAAATACAAAGCTAACACAAAAAGAAAGAGTTCATAAAAATGTTGAATCTTATATAATTAACTCAAAAAATTCTACACACTTCGTTATAAGTCGGAAATTGATTTCTGAGACTAAATTGTAAACTAGATAAACTCAAATTTAACAGAAAAAGTTTGAAAAATGTATTGTAATCACAATTAATATGTTCTAAGGAAATACGTCTAGTAAAAATTGCATTTCTATGTACGTTGATTCAAGAAAATATGAAGGAAGTCAAATTTCACAATAGAAGAAGGTTGAAATACCATGCAGAACTAATCCAAATCCTAACAAATTTCATCTATCTTGAATCAAACAGAAAGACAAAGCCAACACAAAAAGAAAGAGTTCATAAAAATGTTGAATTTTATATACGTTAACTCAAAAAAGTCTACACATTTCGTTATAAGTCGGAAATTGATTTCTGAGACTAAATTGTAAACTAGATAAACTCATCTTTAACTTAAAAAGTTTAAAAAATGTATTGTAATTACAAATAATATGTTCTAAGGCATTACGTCTACTAAAAATTGCATTTATATGTAGGTTGATTCAAGAAAATATGAAGGAAGTCAAATTTCACAATAGAAGAAGGATGAAAGACCATGCATAACTAATCCAAATCCTAACAAATTTCATCTATCTTGAATCAAATAGAGAGACAAAGCTAACACAAAAAGAAAGAGTTCATAAAAATGTTGAATCTTATATAATTAACTCAAAAAATTCTACACACTTCGTTATAAATCGAAAATTGATTTCTGAGACTAAATTGTAAACTAGATAAACTCAAATTTAATAGAAAAATTTTGAAAAATGTATTGTAATCACAATTGATATGTTCAAAGGAAATACGTCTAGTAAAAATTGCATTTCTATGTACGTTGATTCAAGAAAATATGAAGGAAGTCAAATTTCACAATAGAAGAAGGTTGAAATACCATGCAGAACTAATCCAAATCCTAACAAATTTCATCTATCTTGAATCAAATAGAAAGACAAAGCCAACACAAAAAGAAAGAGTTCATAAAAATGTTGAATTTTATATACGTTAACTCAAAATAGTCTACACATTTCGTTATAAGTCGGAAATTGATTTCTGAGACTAAATTGTAAACTAGATAAACTCTTCTTTAACTGAAAAAGTTTAAAAAATGTATTGTAATCACAAATAATAAGTTCTAAGGCATTACGTCTACTAAAAATTGCATTTTTATGTACGTTGATTCAAGAAAATATGAAGGAAGTCAATTTCACAGAAGAAGGATGAAAGACCATGCAGAACTAATCCAAATCCTAACAAATTTCATCTATCTTGAATCAAATAGAAAGACAAAGTCAACACAAAAAGAAAGAGTTCATAAAAATGTTGAATTTTATATACATTAACTCAAAAAAGTCTACACATTTCGTTATAAGTCGGAAATTGATTTCTGAATTAAATTGTAAATTAGATAAACTCATCTTTAACATAAAAAGTTTGAAAAATGTATTGTAATTACAATTAATATGTTCTAAGGCAATACGTCTAGTAAAAATTGCATTTCTATGTACGTTGATTCAAGAAAATATGAAGGAAGTCAATTTCACAGAAGAAGGATATATGACCATGCAGAACAAATCCAAATCCTAACAAATTTCATCTATCTTGAATCAAATAGAAAGACAAAGCCAACACAAAAAGAAAGAGTTCATAAAAATGTTGAATTTTATATACATTAACTCAAAAAAGTCTACACATTTCGTTATAAGTCGGAAATTGATTTCTGAATTAAATTGTAAATTAGATAAACTTATCTTTAACATAAAAAGTTTGAAAAATGTATTGTAATTACAATTAATATATTCTAAGGCAATACGTCTAGTAAAAATTGCATTTCTATGTTCGTTGATTCAAGAAAATATGAAGGAAGTCAAATTTCACAATAGAAGAAAGATGAAAGACCATCCAGAACTAATCCAAATTCTAACAAATTTCATCTATCTTGAATCAAATAGAAAGACAAAGCCAACATAAAAAGAAAGAGTTCATCAAAATGTTGAATTTAATATACGTTAACTCAAAAAATTCTACACACTTCGTTATAAGTCAGAAATTGATTTCTGAGACTAAATTGTAAACTAGATAAACTCATCTTTAACAAAAAAAAGTTTAAAAAATGTATAGTAATTACAATTAATATGTTCTAAGGCAATACGTCTAGTAAAAATTGCATTTCTATGTACGTTGATTCAAGAAAATATGAAGGAAGTCAAATTTCACAATAGAAGAAAGATGAAAGACCATCCAGAACTAATCCAAATCCTAACAAATTTCATCTATCTATAATCAAATAGAAAGACAAAGCCAACATAAAAAGAAAGAGTTCATAAAAATGTTGAATTTAATATACGTTAACTCAAAATAGTCTACACATTTCGTTATAAGTCGGAAATTGATTTCTGAGACTAAATTGTAAACTAGATAAACTCTTCTTTAACTGAAAAATGTATTGTAATCACAAATAATATGTTCAAAGGCATTACGTCTACTAAAAATTGCATTTATATGTACGTTGATTCAAGAAAATATGAAGGAAGTCAAATTTCACAGAAGAAGGATGAAAGACCATGCAGAACTAATCCAAATCCTAACAAATTACATCTATCTTGAATCAAATAGAAAGACAAAGCCAACACAAAAAGAAAGAGTTCATAAAAATGTTGAATTTTATATACATTAACTCAAAAAAGTCTACACATTTCGTTATAAGTCGGAAATTGATTTCTGAGACTAAATTGTAAACTAGATAAACTCATCTTTAACATAAAAAGTTTGAAAAATGTATTGTAATTACAATTAATATGTTCTAAGGCAATACGTCTAGTAAAAATTGCATTTCTATGTACGTTGATTCAAGAAAATATGAAGGAAGTCAAATTTCACAATAGAAGAAAAATGAAAGACCATCCAGAACTAATCCAAATCCTAACAAATTTCATCTATCTTGAATCAAACAGAAAGACAAAGCCAACACAAAAAGAAAGAGTTCATAAAAATGTTGAATCTTATATAATTAACTCAAAAAATTCTACACACTTCGTTATAAGTCGGAAATTGATTTCTGAGACTAAATTGTAAACTAGATAAACTCAAATTTAACAGAAAAAGTTTGAAAAATGTATTGTAATCACAATTAATATGTTCTAAGGAAATACGTCTAGTAAAAATTGCATTTCTATGTACGTTGATTCAAGAAAATATGAAGGAAGTCAAATTTCACAATAGAAGAAGGTTGAAATACCATGCAGAACTAATCCAAATCCTAACAAATTTCATCTATCTTGAATCAAACAGAAAGACAAAGCCAACACAAAAAGAAAGAGTTCATAAAAATGTTGAATTTTATATACGTTAACTCAAAAAAGTCTACACATTTCGTTATAAGTCGGAAATTGATTTCTGAGACTAAATTGTAAACTAGATAAACTCTTCTTTAACTGAAAAAGTTTAAAAAATGTATTGTAATTACAAATAATATGTTCTAAGGCATTACGTCTACTAAAAATTGCATTTATATGTAGGTTGATTCAAGAAAATATGAAGGAAGTCAAATTTCACAATAGAAGAAGGATGAAAGACCATGCAGAACTAATCCAAATGCTAACAAATTTCATCTATCTTGAATCAAATAGAGAGACAAAGCTAACACAAAAAGAAAGAGTTCATAAAAATGTTGAATCTTATATAATTAACTCAAAAAATTCTACACACTTCGTTATAAGTCGGAAATTGATTTCTGAGACTAAATTGTAAACTAGATAAACTCAAATTTAACAGAAAAAGTTTGAAAAATGTATTGTAATCACAATTAATATGTTCTAAGGAAATACGTCTAGTAAAAATTGCATTTCTATGTACGTTGATTCAAGAAAATATGAAGGAAGTCAAATTTCACAATAGAAGAAGGTTGAAATACCATGCAGAACTAATCCAAATCCTAACAAATTTCATCTATCTTGAATCAAACAGGAAGACAAAGCCAACACAAAAAGAAAGAGTTCGTAAAAATGTTGAATTTTATATACGTTAACTCAAAAAAGTCTACACATTTCGTTATAAGTCGGAAATTGATTTCTGAGACTAAATTGTAAACTAGATAAACTCATCTTTAACATAAAAAGTTTGAAAAATGTATTGTAATTACAATTAATATGTTCTAAGGCAATACGTCTAGTGAAAATTGCATTTCTATGTACGTTGATTCAAGAAAATATGAAGGAAGTCAAATTTCACAATAGAAGAAGGATGAAAGACCATGCAAAACTAATCCAAATCCTAACAAATTTCATCTATCTTAAATAGAAAGACAAATCCAACACAAAAAGAAAGAGTTCATAAAATTGTTGAATTTTATATACGTTAACTCAAAAAAGTCTACACATTTCGTTATAAGTCGGAAATTGATTTCTGAGACTAAATTGTAAACTAGATAAACTCATCTTTAAAAGAAAAATTTTGAAAAATGTATTGTAATTATAATTAAGATGTTCTTAGGCAATACGTCTAGTAAAAATTGCATTTCTATGTACGTTGATTCAAGAAAATATGAAGGAAGTCTAATTTCACAATAGAAGAAGGATGAAAGACCATGCAGAACTAATCCAAATCCTAACAAATTTCATCTATCTTGAATCAAACAGAAAGACAAAGCCAACACAAAAAGAAAGAGTTCATAAAAATGTTGAATTTTATATACGTTAACTCAAAAAAGTCTACACATTTCGTTATAAGTCGGAAATTGATTTCTGAGACTAAATTGTAAACTAGATAAACTCTTCTTTAACAGAAAAAGTTTGAAAAATGTATTGTAATTACAATTAATATGTTCTTAGGCAATACGTCTAGTAAAAATTGCATTTCTATGTACGTTGATTCAAGAAAATATGAAGGAAGTCAAATTTCACAATATAAAAAGGATGAAATACCATGCAGAACTAATCCAAATCCTAATAAATTTCATCTATTTTGAATCAAATAGAAAGACAAAGCCAACACAAAAAGAAAGAGTTCATAAAAATGTTGAATTTTATATACGTTAACTCAAAAAAGTCTACACATTTCGTTATAAGTCGGAAATTGATTTCTAAGACTAAATTGTAAACTAGATAGACTCATCTTTAACATAAAAAGTTTGAAAAATGTATTGTAATTACAATCAATATGTTCTAAGGCAATACGTCTAGTAAAAATTGCATTTCTATGTACGTTGATTCAAGAAAATATGAAGGAAGTCAAATTTCACAATAGAAGAAGGATGAAAGACCATGCAGAACTAATCCAAATCCTAACAAATTTCATCTATCTTGAATCAAATAGAAAGACAAATCCAACACAAAAAGAAAGAGTTCATAAAAATGTTGAATTTTATATACTTTAACTCAAAAAAGTCTACACATTTCGGTATAAGTCGGAAATTGATTTCTGAGACTAAATTGTAAACTAGATAAACTCATCTTTAACAGAAAAAGTTTGAAAAATGTATTGTAATTACAATTAATATGTTCTAAGGCAATACGTCTAGTAAAAAATGCATTTCTATGTACGTTGATTCTAGCAAATATGAAGGAAGTCAAATTTCGCAATAGAAGAAGGATGAAAGACCATGCAGAACTAATCCAAATCCTAACAAATTTCATCTATCTTGAATCAAACATAAAGACAAAGCCAACACAAAAAGAAAGAGTTCATAAAAATGTTGAATTTTATATACGTTAACTCAAAAAAGTCTACACATTTCGTTATAAGTCGGAAATTGATTTCTGAGACTAAATTGTAAACTAGATAAACTCAACTTTAACTGAAAAATTTTTAAAAATGTATTGTAATTACAAATAATATGTTCTAAGGCATTACGTCTACTAAAAATTGCATTTATATGTACGTTGATTCAAGAAAATATGAAGGAAGTCAAATTTCACAGAAGAAGGATGAAAGTCCATGCAGAACTAATCCAAATCCTAACAAATTTCATCTATCTTGAATCAAATAGAAAGACAAAGCTAACACAAAAAGAAAGAGTTCATAAAAATGTTGAATCTTATATAATTAACTCAAAAAATTCTACACACTTCGTTATAAGTCGGAAATTGATTTTTGAGACTAAATTGTAAACTAGATAAACTAAAATTTAACAGAAAAAGTTTGAAAAATGTATTGTAATCACAATTAATATGTTCTAAGGAAATACGTCTAGTAAAAATTGCATTTCTATGTACGTTGATTCAAGAAAAAAATGAAGGAAGTCAAATTTCACAAAATAAGAAGGTTGAAATACCATGCAGAACTAATCCAAATCCTAACAAATTTCATCTATCTTGAATCAAACAGAAAGACAAAGCCAACACAAAAAGAAAGAGTTCATAAAAATGTTGAATTTTATATACGTTAACTCAAAAAAGTCTACACATTTCGTTATAAATCGGAAATTGATTTCTGAGACTAAATTGTAAACTAGATAAACTCGTCTTTAACTGAAAAAGTTAAAAAAATGTATTGTAATTACAAATAATATGTTCTAAGGCATTACGTCTACTAAAAATTGCATTTATATGTAGGTTGATTCAAGAAAATATTAAGGAAGTCAAATTTCACAATAGAAGAAGGATGAAAGACCATGCAGAACTAATCCAGATCCTAACAAATTTCATCTATCTTGAATCAAATAGAGAGACAAAGCTAACACAAAAAGAAAGAGTTCATAAAAATGTTGAATCTTATATAATTAACTCAAAAAATTCTACACACTTCGTTATAAGTCGAAAATTGATTTCTGAGACTAAATTGTAAACTAGATAAACTCAAATTTAACAGAAAAAGTTTGAAAAATGTATTGTAATCACAATTAATATGTTCAAAGGAAATACGTCTAGTAAAAATTGCATTTCTATGTACGTTGATTCAAGAAAAAATGAAGGAAGTCAAATTTCACAAAATAAGAAGGTTGAAATACCATGCAGAACTAATCCAAATCCTAACAAATTTCATCTATCTTGAATCAAACAGAAAGACAAAGCCAACACAAAAAGAAAGAGTTCATAAAAATGTTGAATTTTATATACGTTAACTCAAAAAAGTCTACACATTTCGTTATAAGTCGGAAATTGATTTCTGAGACTAAATTGTAAACTAGATAAACTCGTCTTTAACTGAAAAAGTTTAAAAAATGTATTGTAATTACAAATAATATGTTCTAAGGCATTACGTCTACTAAAAATTGCATTTATATGTAGGTTGATTCAAGAAAATATGAAGGAAGTCAAATTTCACAATAGAAGAAGGATGAAAGACCATGCAGAACTAATCCAGATCCTAACAAATTTCATCTATCTTGAATCAAATAGGAAGACAAAGCTAACACAAAAAGAAAGAGTTCATAAAAATGTTGAATCTTATATAATTAACTCAAAAAATTCTACACACTTCGTTATAAGTCGAAAATTGATTTCTGAGACTAAATTGTAAACTAGATAAACTCAAATTTAACAGAAATAGTTTGAAAAATGTATTGTAATCACAATTAATATGTTCAAAGGAAATACGTCTAGTAAAAATTGCATTTCTATGCACGTTGATTCAAGAAAATATGAAGGAAGTCAAATTTCACAATAGAAGAAGGTTGAAATACCATGCAGAACTAATCCAAATCCTAACAAATTTCATCTATCTTGAATCAAACAGAAAGACAAAGCCAACACAAAAAGAAAGAGTTCATAAAAATGTTGAATTTTATATACGTTAACTCAAAATAGTCTACACATTTCGTTATAAGTCGGAAATTGATTTCTGAGACTAAATTGTAAACTAGATAAACTCATCTTTAACAGAAAAAGTTTGAAAAATGTATTGTAATTACAATTAATATGTTCTAAGGCAATACGTCTAGTAAAAAATGCATTTCTATGTACTTTGATTCAAGAAAATATGAAGGAAGTCAAAATTCACAATAGAAGAAGGATGAAAGACCATGCACAACTAATCCAAATCCTAACAAATTTCATCTATCTTGAATCAAATAGAAAGACAAAGCCACCACAAAAAGAAAGAGTTCATAAATATGTTGAATTTTATATACGTTAACTTAAAAAAGTCTACACATTTCGTTATAAGTCGGAAATTGATTTCTGAGACTAAATTGTAAACTAGATAAACTCATCTTTAACAGAAAAAGTTTGAAAAATGTATTGTAATTACAATTAATATGTTCTAAGGCAAATCGTCTAGTAAAAATTGCATTTCTATTTACGTTGATTCAAGAAAATATGAAGGAAGTCAAATTTCACAATAGAAGAAAGATGAAAGACCATGCAGAACTAATCCAAATCCTAACAAATTTCATCTATCTTGAATCAAATAGAAAGACAAAGCCAATATAAAAAGAAAGAGTTCATTAAAATGCTGAATTTTATATACGTTAACTCGAAAAAGTCTACACATTTCGTTATAAGTCGGAAATTGATTTCTTAGACTAAATTGTAAACTAGATAAACTTATCTTTAACAGAAAAAGTTCGAAAAATGTATTGTAGTTACAATTAATATTTTTAAGGCAATACGTCTAGTAAAAATTGCATTTCTATGTACGTTGATTCAAGATAACATAAAGGAAGTCAAATTTCACAATAGAAGAAAGATGAAAGACCATGCAGAACTAATCCAAATCCTAACAAATTTCATCTATCTTAAATCAAATAGAAAGACAAAGCAAATATAAAAAGAAAGAGTTCATAAAAATGTTGAATTTTATATACGTTAACTCGAAAAAGTCTACACATTTCGTTATAAGTCGGAAATTGATTTCTGAGACTAAATTGTAAACTAGATAAACTCATCTTTAACATAAAAAGTTTGAAAAATGTATTGTAATTACAATTAATATGTTCTAAGGCAATACGTCTAGTAAAAATTGCATTTCTATGTACGTTGATTCAAGAAAATATGAAGGAAGTCAAATTTCACAATAGAAGAAAGATGAAAGACCATGCAGAACTAATCCAAATCCTAACAAATTTCATCTATCTTGAATCAAATAGAAAGACAAAGCCAATATAAAAAGAAAGAGTTCATTAAAATGCTGAATTTTATATACGTTAACTCGAAAAAGTCTACACGTTTCGTTATAAGTCGGAAATTGATTTCTGAGACTAAATTGTAAACTAGATAAACTTATCTTTAACAGAAAAAGTTCGAAAAATGTATTGTAGTTACAATTAATATATTCTAAGGCAATACGTCTAGTAAAAATTGCATTTCTATGTACGTTGATTCAAGATAACATAAAGGAAGTCACATTTCACAATAGAAGAAAGATGAAAGACCATGCAGAACTAATCCAAATCCTAACAAATTTCATCTATCTTGAATCAAATAGAAAGACAAAGCCAATATAAAAAGAAAGAGTTCATAAAAATGTTGAATTTTATATATGTTAACTCGAAAAAGTCTACACATTTCGTTATAAGTCGGAAATTGATTTCTGAGACTAAATTGTAAACTAGATAAACTCATCTTTAACATAAAAAGTTTGAAAAATGTATTGTAATTACAATTAATATGTTCTAAGGCAATACGTCTAGTAAAAATTGCATTTCTATGTACGTTGATTCAAGAAAATATGAAGGAAATCAAATTTCACAATAGAAGAAAGATTAAAGACCATGCAGAACTAATCCAAATCCTAACAAATTTCATCTATCTTGAATCAAATAGAAAGACAAAGCCAACACAAAAAGAAAGAGTTCATAAAAATGTTGAATTTTATATACATTAACTCAAAAAAGTCTACACATTTCGTTATAAGTCGGAAATTGATTTCTGAGACTAAATTGTAAACTAGATAAACTCATCTTTAACTGAAAAAGTTTAAAAAATGTATTGTAATTACAAATAATATGTTCTAAGGCATTACGTCTACTAAAAATTGCATTTATATGTAGGTTGATTCAAGAAAATATGAAGGAAGTCAAATTTCACAATAGAAGAAGGATGAAAGACCATGCAGAACTAATCCAAATCCTAACAAATTTCATCTATCTTGAATCAAATAGAGAGACAAAGCTAACACAAAAAGAAAGAGTTCATAAAAATGTTGAATCTTATATAATTAACTCAAAAAATTCTACACACTTCGTTATAAGTCGAAAATTGATTTCTGAGACTAAATTGTAAACTAGATAAACTCAAATTTAACAGAAAAAGTTTGAAAAATGTATTGTAATCACAATTAATATGTTCAAAGGAAATACGTCTAGTAAAAATTGCATTTCTATGTACGTTGATTCAAGAAAATATGAAGGAAGTCAAATTTCACAATAGAAGAAGGTTGAAATACCATGCAGAACTAATCCAAATCCTAACAAATTTCATCTATCTTGCATCAAACAGAAAGACAAAGCCAACACAAAAAGAAAGAGTTCATAAAAATGTTGAATTTTATACACGTTAACTCAAAATAGTCTACACATTTCGTTATAAGTCGGAAATTGATTTCTGAGACTAAATTGTAAACTAAATAAATTCTTCTTTAACTGAAAAAGTTTAAAAAATGTATTGTAATCACAAATAATATGTTCTAAGGCATTACGTCTACTAAAAATTTCATTTATATGTACGTTGATTCAAGAAAATATGAAGGAAGTAGATTTCACGGAAGAAGGATGAAAGACCATGCAGAACTAATCCAAATCCTAACAAATTTCATCTATCTTGAATCAAATAGAAAGACAAAGCCAACACAAAAAGAAAGAGTTCATAAAAATGTTGAATTTTATATACATTAACTCAAAAAAGTCTACACATTTCGTTATAAGTCGGAAATTGATTTCTGAGACTAAATTGTAAACTAGATAAACTCATCTTTAACATAAAAAGTTTGAAAAATGTATTGTAATTACAATTAATATGTTCTAAGCAAGACGTCTAGTAAAAATTGCATTTTTATGTACGTTGATTCAAGAAAATATGAAGGAAGCCAAATTTCACAATAGAAGAAAGATGAAAGACCATGCAGAACTAATCCAAATCCTAACAAATTTCATCTATCTTGAATCAAATAGAAAGACAAAGCCAACACAAAAAGAAAGAGTTCATAAAAATGTTGAATTTTATATACATTAACTCAAAAAAGTCTACACATTTCGTTATAAGTCGGAAATTGATTTCTGAGACTAAATTGTAAACTAGATAAACTCATCTTTAACATAAAAAGTTTGAAAAATGTATTGTAATTACAATTAATATGTTCTAAGGCAATACGTCTAGTAAAAATTGCATTTCTATGTACGTTGATTCAAGAAAATATGAAGGAAGTCAAATTTCACAATAGAAGAAAGATGAAAGACCATCCAGAACTAATCCAAATCCTAACAAATTTCATCTATCTTGAATCAAATAGAAAGACAAAGCCAACATAAAAAGAAAGAGTTCATAAAAATGTTAAATTTAATATACGTTAACTCAAAAAATTCTACACACTTCGTTATAAGTCAGAAATTGATTTCTGAGACTAAATTGTAAACTAGATAAACTCATCTTTAACAAAAAAAAGTTTAAAAAATGTATAGTAATTACAATTAATATGTTCTAAGGCAATACATCTAGTAAAAATTGCATTTCTATGTACGTTGATTCAAGAAAATATGAAGGAAGTCAAATTTCACAATAGAAGAAAGATGAAAGACCATGCAGAACTAAACCAAATCCTAACGAATTTCATCTATCTTGAATCAAATAGAAAGACAAATCCAACACAAAAAGAAAGAGTTCATAAAAATGTTGAATTTTATATACATTAACTCAAAAAAATCTACACATTTCGTTATAAGTCGGAAATTGATTTCTGAGACTAAATTGTAAACTAGATAAACTCATCTTTAACATAAAAAGTTTGAAAAATGTATTGTAATTACAATTAATATATTCTAAGGCAATACGTCTAGTAAAAATTGCATTTCTATGTACGTTGATTCAAGAAAATATGAAGGAAGTCAAATTTCACAATAGAAGAAAGATGAAAGACCATCCAGAACTAATCCAAATCCTAACAAATTTCATCTATCTTGAATCAAATAGAAAGACAAAGCCAACATAAAAAGAAAGAGTTCATAAAAATGTTGAATTTAATATACGTTAACTCAAAAAATTCTACACACTTCGTTATAAGTCAGAAATTGATTTCTGAGACTAAATTGTAAACTAGATAAACTCATCTTTAACAAAAAAAAGTTTAAAAAATGTATAGTAACTACAATTAATATGTTCTAAGACAATACGTCTAGTAAAAATTGCATTTCTATGTACGTTGATTCAAGAAAATATGAAGGAAGTCAAATTTCACAATAGAAGAAAGATGAAAGACCATCCAGAACTAATCCAAATCCTAACAAATTTCATCTATCTTGAATCAAATAGAAAGACAAAGCCAACATAAAAAGAAAGAGTTCATAAAAATGTTGAATTTAATATACGTTAACTCAAAAAATTCTACACACTTCGTTATAAGTCAGAAATTGATTTCTGAGACTAAATTGTAAACTAGATAAACTCGTCTTTAACAAAAAAAGTTTAAAAAATGTATAGTAATTACAATTAATATGTTCTAAGGCAATACATCCAGTAAAAATTGCATTTCTATATACGTTGATTCAAGAAAATATGAAGGAAGTCAAATTTCACAATAGAAGAAAGATGAAAGACCATGCAGAACTAATCCAATTCCTAACAAATTTCATCTATCTTGAATCAAATAGAAAGACAAAGCCAACACAAAAAGAAAGAGTTCATAAAAATGTTGAATTTTATATACATTAACTCAAAAAAGTCTACACATTTCGTTATAAGTCGGAAATTGATTTCTGAGACTAAATTGTAAACTAGATAAACTCATCTTTAACATAAAAAGTTTGAAAAATGTATTGTAATTACAATTAATATGTTCTAAGGCAATACGTCTAGTAAAAATTGCATTTCTATGTACGTTGATTCAAGAAAAAATGAAGGAAGTCAAATTTCACAAAATAAGAAGGTTGAAATACCATGCAGAACTAATCCAAATCCTAACAAATTTCATCTATCTTGAATCAAACAGAAAGACAAAGCCAACACAAAAAGAAAGAGTTCATAAAAATGTTGAATTTTATATACATTAACTCAAAAAAGTCTACACATTTCGTTATAAGTCGGAAATTTATTTCTAAGACTAAATTGTAAACTAGATAAACTCATCTTTAACATAAAAAATTTGAAAAATGTATTGTAATTACAATTAATATGTTCTAAGGCAATACGTCTAGTAAAAATTGCATTTCTATGTACGTTGATTCAAGAAAATATGAAGGAAGTCAAATTTCACAATAGAAGAAAGATGAAAGACCATGCAGAACTAATCCAAATCCTAACAAATTTCATCTATCTGGAATCAAATAGAATACAAAGCCAACACAAAAAGAAAGAGTTCATTAAAATGTTGAATTTTATATACGTTAACTCAAAAAAGTCTACACATTTCGGTATAAGTCGGAAATTGATTTCTGAGACTAAATTGTAAACTAGATAAACTCATCTTTAACAGAAAAAGTTTGAAAAATGTATTGTAATTACAATTAATATGTTCTAAGGCAATACGTCTAGTAAAAAATGCATTTCTATGTACGTTGATTCAAGAAAATATGAAGGAAGTCAAATTTCACAATATAAGAAAGATGAAAGGCCATGCAAACCTAATCCAAATCCTAACAAATTTCATCTATCTTAATTAAATAGAACGACAAAGCCAATATAAAAAGAAAGAGTTCATTAAAATGTTGAATTTTATATACGTTAACTCAAAAAAGTCTACACATTTCGTTATAAGTCGGAAATTGAATTCTGAGACTAAATTGTAAACTAGATAAACTCATCTTTAACAGAAAAAGTTAGAAAAATGTTGAATTTTATATACGTTAACTCAAAAAGTCTACACACTTCGTTATAAGTCGGAAATTGATTTTTGAGACTAAATTGTAAACTAGATAAACTCATCTATAACAGAAAAAGTTTGAAAAATGTATTGTAATTACAATTAATATTTTTTAAGGCAATAATTCTAGTAAAAATTGCATTTCCATGTACGTTGATTCAAGAAAATATGAAGGAAGTCAAATTTCACAATAGAAGAAGGATGAAAGATCACACAGAACTAATCCAAATCCTAACCAATTTCATTTATTTGAATCAAATAGAAAGACAAAGCCAACACAAAAAGAAAGAGTTCATAAAAATGTTGAATTTTATGTACGTTAACTCAAAAAAGTCTATACATTTCGTTATAAGTCGGAAATTGATTTCTGAGACTAAATTGTAAACTAGATAAACTCATCTTTAACAGAAAAAGTTTGAAAAATGTATTGTAATTACAATTAATATGTTCTAAGGCAATACGTCTAGTAAAAAATGCATTTCTATGTACTTTGATTCAAGAAAATATGAAGGAAGTCAAAATTCACAATAGAAGAAGGATGAAAGACCATGCACAACTAATCCAAATCCTAACAAATTTCATCTATCTTGAATCAAATAGAAAGACAAAGCCACCACAAAAAGAAAGAGTTCATAAATATGTTGAATTTTATATACGTTAACTCAAAAAAGTCTACACATTTCGTTATAAAGTAAAGGAAAATCAATCAAATCTGTTTGGAAAGAAGTTAGTAAAACTTCCCATGCAGGCCATGCAATTAACGTCAATAATGTGCAGGCTGGTAAGGAGAGTATAAATTTAGTTCATGAGAGTGCTGTTTATGATGATATTGTGAAGTCTGGGAACGTGATTATTGAACCAATTCATGAGAAGTCTGATGATAAACAACTAGAAGAGCATCTCGAAAAAGCTTTTACTGAGTATCGTGAAGCTCAGTTTAAGTTGATGAGATGTAAAAACAATATTTCAGCCAAAAAAGATCTTGCTTTACGTAATAATCCTGTCCATATTGACAATGCAAATAGTAGACAATGGAACTCTAGTAAGCAAAGCCATTCCAGAACTAGGGAAGCTCAGCAAGAGTCCGTGCAAATTTTGGGAGATCACTCCGTGCAATTTTCTAAAGGCCAGCAAGAGTCCGTGTCTAAAAAGAATTTGGAAGATATTCCAAATATTCAGTCTGTGACCAAGTATGATTATGAATCCGTGACCAAGCAAAACTCCAGTTTGAATATGTCCGTGTCTAAGGTGGATAGACAGTCCGTGTACAACAAGGATTCTGAGTTCGTATCCAAGCAAACAACAGCAAATATTCAGGCCGTGGCTGATTTGGATACTTCTTCAAAGCGTGAATCTATGACCAAGAGGAAGTCCAAGCAAACTGATCTTCAGGCCGTTATATCTAAAGAGGATTGGAAAAGAGTAAGGGCTCTCCAAACAAAGGTACTCCTTTTAAATTTAAATCTTTTGAAACTCCTTTTGTGGATGAGCTTTTTCAAACTGAACTTGTGGTGAATAACAAGTATGGTGCCCTAGAATCTGAGTTAGGCCTTGCTAATGATTCTAGTGACTCGGACAATAGTATGGGTTCGAAAGATTGGGGTGAAGTTGATGCAGATATTCTAGCCAGGAAGCAAGCTAGAAAAGTGGCCAAGCAAGATGCCAAGATCATGGCTATGAATTCAAAGTATAATGAGGGCAGTCCAACCGTGAGCATAACAAGGATATTCAAGCAGGGTTGGAGGAAAATGTTTTTGATATGGGTAATATTTTGTCTAGGGAGGAATTAGAGGAAGCAAGTACTATTCAGATTGATGAAGTGCGTGCTAAATTCATTAGAGATCCAGCCTTTAGACAAGATTATTTCAAGGAAAAAAAGGAGAAAATGGATAGAATGTCAACTAAGAAGAAAGCCCAATCTCCTATTAAGCTTGTTCCAGGTTGAATTATGCTTTAGAGGAAAATGAAGAGGATTATGGCTATGATGATTATGAAGATGAATACAAGGAGCCCTATGATTTAACTCAAATAATTGATGATCTCATTCCCAAGAAGAAGAATTTTAGAGTTGGAAGACGAAAACGTTTTTAATTTCCTATTTCTCTTCTTTATGCTAATTTTTTAATGTTTAGGAGCTTATTTTATGAGTTTTTAGAGTTTTTTTCCCCTTTTGTTTATGGGGGTGGGGAGGTCTAGAACCTCCAATTTTGTAATTCTTGTAATTAAGTTTATTTGCTTTAATAAACCATTTTGACCTAGCAAAAAAACTACACATTTCGTTATAAGTCGGAAATTGATTTCTGAGACTAAATTGTAAACTAGATAAACTCATCTTTAACAAAAAAAGTTTGAAAAATGTATTGTAATTACAATTAATATGTTCTAAGGCAATACGTCTAGTAAAAATTGCATTTCTATGTACGTTGATTCAAGAAAATATGAAGGAAGTCAAATTTCACAATAGAAGAAGGATGAAAGACCATGCAGAACGAATCCAAATCCTAACAAATTTCATCTATCTTGAATCAAATAGAAAGACAAAGCCAACACAAAAAGAAAGAGTTCATAAAAATGTTGAATTTTATATACGTTAACTCAAAAAAGTCTACACATTTCGTTATAAGTCGGAAATTGATTTCTGAGACTAAATTGTAAACTAGATAGACTCATCTTTAACAGAAAAAGTTTGAAAAATATTAATATGTTCTAAGGCAATACGTCTAGTAAAAATTGCAATTCTATTTACATTGATTCAAGAAAATATGAAGGAAGTCAAATTTCACAATAGAAGAAGGATGACAGACCATGCAGAACTAATCCAAATCCTAACAAATTTCATCCATCTTGAATCAAATATAAAGACAAGGCCAACACAAAAAGAAAGAGTTCATAAAAATGTTGAATTTTATATACGATAACTCAAAAAAGTCTACGCATTTCGTTATAAGTCGGAAATTGATTTCTGAGACTAAATTGTAAACTAGATAGACTAATATTTAACAGAAAAAGTTTGAAAAATGTATTGTAATTACAATTAATATGATCTAAGGCAATACGTCTAGTAAAAATTGCATTTCTATGTACGTTGATTCAAGAAAATATGAAGCAAGTCAAATTTCACAATAGAAGAAGGATGAAAGACCATGCAGAACTAATCCAAATCCTAACAAATTTCATCTATCTTGAATCAAATAGAAATACAAAGCCAACACAAAAAGAAAGAGTTCATAAAAATGTTGAATTTTATATACGTTAACTCAAAAAAGTCTACACATTTCGGTATAAGTCGGAAATTGATTTCTGAGACTAAATTGTAAACTAGATAAACTCATCTTTAACAGAAAAAGTTTGAAAAATGTATTGTAATTACAATTAATATGTTCTAAGGTAATACGTCTAGTAAAAAATGCATTTCTATGTACGTTGATTCAAGAAAATATGAATGAAGTCAAATTTCACAATAGAAGAAGGATGAAAGACCATCCAGAACTAATCCAAATCCTAACAAATTTCATCTATCTTTAATCAAATAGAAAGACAAAGCCAACATAAAAAGAACGAGTTCATAAAAATGTTGAATTTAATATACGTTAACTCAAAAAATTCTACACACTTCGTTATAAGTCAGAAATTGATTTCTGAGACTAAATTGTAAACAAGATAAACTCATCTTTAACAAAAAAAGTTTAAAAAATGTATAGTAATTACAAATAATATGTTCTAAGGCAATACGTCCAGTAAAAATTGCATTTCTATGTACGTTGATTCAAGAAAATATGAAGGAAGTCAAATTTCACAATAGAAGAAAGATTAAAGACCATGCAGAACTAATCCAAATCCTAACAAATTTCATCTATCTTGAATCAAATAGAAAGACAAAGCCAACACAAAAAGAAAGAGTTCATAAAAATGTTGAATTTTATATACATTAACTCAAAAAAGTCTACACATTTCGTTATAAGTCGGAAATTGATTTCTGAGACTAAATTGTAAACTAGATAAACTCATCTTTAACATAAAAAGTTTGAAAAATGTATTGTAATTACAATTAATATGTTCTAAGCAAGACGTCTAGTAAAAATTGCATTTTTATGTACGTTGATTCAAGAAAATATGAAGGAAGCCAAATTTCACAATAGAAGAAAGATGAAAGACCATGCAGAACTAATCCAAATCCTAACAAATTTCATCTATCTTGAATCAAATAGAAAGACAAAGCCAACACAAAAAGAAAGAGTTCATAAAAATGTTGAATTTTATATACATTAACTCAAAAAAGTCTACACATTTCGTTATAAGTCGGAAATTGATTTCTGAGACTAAATTGTAAACTAGATAAACTCATCTTTAACATAAAAAATTTGAAAAATGTATTGTAATTACAATTAATATGTTCTAAGGCAATACGTCTAGTAAAAATTGCATTTCTATGTATGTTGATTCAAGAAAATATGAAGGAAGTCAAATTTCACAATAGAAGAAAGATGAAAGACCATGCAGAACTAATCCAAATCCTAACAAATTTCATCTATCTTGAATCAAATAGAATACAAAGCCAACACAAAAAGAAAGAGTTCATAAAAATGTTGAATTTTATATACGTTAACTCAAAAAAGTCTACACATTTCGGTATAAGTCGGAAATTGATTTCTGAGACTAAATTGTAAACTAGATAAACTCATCTTTAACAGAAAAAGTTTGAAAAATGTATTGTAATTACAATTAATATGTTCTAAGGTAATACGTCTAGTAAAAAATGCATTTCTATGTACGTTGATTCAAGAAAATATGAATGAAGTCAAATTTCACAATAGAAGAAAGATGAAAGACCATCCAGAACTAATCCAAATCCTAACAAATTTCATCTATCTTTAATCAAATAGAAAGACAAAGCCAACATAAAAAGAACGAGTTCATAAAAATGTTGAATTTAATATACGTTAACTCAAAAAATTCTACACACTTCGTTATAAGTCAGAAATTGATTTCTGAGACTAAATTGTAAACAAGATAAACTCATCTTTAACAAAAAAAGTTTAAAAAATGTATAGTAATTACAAATAATATGTTCTAAGGCAATACGTCCAGTAAAAATTGCATTTCTATGTACGTTGATTCAAGAAAATATGAAGGAAGTCAAATTTCACAATAGAAGAAAGATTAAAGACCATGCAGAACTAATCCAAATCCTAACAAATTTCATCTATCTTGAATCAAATAGAAAGACAAAGCCAACACAAAAAGAAAGAGTTCATAAAAATGTTGAATTTTATATACATTAACTCAAAAAAGTCTACACATTTCGTTATAAGTCGGAAATTGATTTCTGAGACTAAATTGTAAACTAGATAAACTCATCTTTAACATAAAAAGTTTGAAAAATGTATTGTAATTACAATTAATATGTTCTAAGCAAGACGTCTAGTAAAAATTGCATTTTTATGTACGTTGATTCAAGAAAATATGAAGGAAGCCAAATTTCACAATAGAAGAAAGATGAAAGACCATGCAGAACTAATCCAAATCCTAACAAATTTCATCTATCTTGAATCAAATAGAAAGACAAAGCCAACACAAAAAGAAAGAGTTCATAAAAATGTTGAATTTTATATACATTAACTCAAAAAAGTCTACACATTTCGTTATAAGTCGGAAATTGATTTCTGAGACTAAATTGTAAACTAGATAAACTCATCTTTAACATAAAAAATTTGAAAAATGTATTGTAATTACAATTAATATGTTCTAAGGAAATACGTCTAGTAAAAATTGCATTTCTATATACGTTGATTCAAGAAAATATGAAAGAAGTCAAATTTCACAATAGAAGAAGGTTGAAATACCATGCAGAACTAATCCAAATCCTAACAAATTTCATCAATCTTGAATCAAACAGAAAGACAAAGCCAACACAAAAAGAAAGAGTTCATAAAAATGTAGAATTTTTTATACGTTAACTCAAAAAAGTCTACACATTTCGTTATAAGTCGGAAATTGATTTCTGAGACTAAATTGTAAACTAGATAAACTCATCCTTAACTGAAAAAGTTTAAGAAATGTATTGTAATCACAAATAATATGTTCTAAGGCATTACGTCTACTAAAAATTGCATTTATATGTACGTTGATTCAAGAAAATATGAAGGAAGTCAAATTTCACAGAAGAAGGATGAAAGACCATGCAGAACTAATCCAAATACTAACAAATTTCATCTATCTTGAATCAAATAGAGAGACAAAGCTAACACAAAAAGAAAGAATTCATAAAAATGTTGAATCTTATATAATTAACTCAAAAAATTCTACACACTTCGTTAAAAGTCGGAAATTTATTTCTGAGACTAAATTGTAAACTAGATAAACTCAAATTTAACAGAAAAAGTTTGAAAAATGTATTGTAATCACAATTACTATGTTCTAAAAAAATACGTCTAGTAAAAATTGCATTTCTATGTACGTTGATTCAAGAAAATATGAAGGAAGTCAAATTTCACAATAGAAGAAGGTTGAAAGACCAAGCAGAACTAATCCAAATCCTAACAAATTTCATCTATCTTGAATCAGATAGAAAGACAAAGCTAATACAAAAATAAAGAGTTCTTAAATATGTTGAAGTTTATATACGTTAACTCAAAATAGTCTACAAACTTCGTTATAAGTCGGAAGTTGATTTCTGAGACTAAATTGTATACTAGATAAATTCATCTTTAACAAAAAAAAGTTTGAAAAATATATTATAATTACAATTAATATGTTCTAAGGTAATACCTCTAATAAAAATTTCATTTCTATGTACGTTGATTCAAGAAAATATCAAGGAATTCAAATTTTCGCAATAAAAGAAAGATGAAAGATCATGCAGAACTAATCCAAATCCTAACAAATTTCATCTATCTTGAATCAAATAGAAAGACAAAGCCAACATAAAAAGAAAGAGTTCATAAAAATGTTGAATTTTTATATACGTTAACTCAAAAAAGTCTACACATTTCGTTATAAGTCGGAAATTGATTTCTTAGACTAAATTGTAAACTAGATAAATTCATCTTTAACAGAAAAAGTTTGAAAAATGTATTGTAATTATAATTAATATGTTCTAAGGAAATACGTCTAGTAAAATTTGCATTTTTATGTACGTTGATTCAAGAAAATATGAAGGAAGTCAAATTTCACAATAGAAGAAGGATGAAATACCATGCAGAACTAATCCAAATCCTAACACATTTCATCTATCTTGAATCAAATAGAAAGAAAAAGCCAACACAAAAAGAAAGAGTTCATAAAAATGTTGAATTTAATATACGTTAACTCAAAAAAGTCTACAGACTTTGTTATAAGTCAGAAATTGATTTCTGAGACTAAATTGTAAACTAGATAAACTCATCTTTAACAGAAAAAGTTTGAAAAATGTATTGTAATTACAATTAATATGTTCTAAGGCAATACGTCTAGTAAAAATTACATTTCTATGTGCGTTGATTCAAGAAAATGTGAAGGAAGTCAAATTTCACAATAGAAGAAGGATGAAAGACCATGCAGAACTAATCCAAATCCTAACAAATTTCATCTATCTTGAATCAAATAGAAAGACAAAGCCAACATAAAAAGAAAGTGTTCATAAAAATGTTGAATTTTATATACGTTAACTCTAAAAAGTCTACACATTTCGTTATCGGAAATTGATTTCTTAGACTAAATTGTAAACTAGATAAACTCATCTTTAACAGAAAAAGTTTGAAAAATGTATTTTAATCACAAATTATATGTTCTAAGGAATTACGTCTAGTAAAAATTGCATTTCTATGTGCGTTGATTCAAGAAAATATGAAGGAAGTCAAATTTCACAATAGAAGAAAGATGAAAGACCATCCAGAACTAATCCAAATCCTAACAAATTTCATCTATCTTAATCAAATAGAAAGACAAAGCCAACATAAAAAGAAAGAGTTCATAAAAATGTTGAATTTAATATACGTTAACTCAAAAAAGTCTACACACTTCGTTATAAGTCAGAAATTGATTTCTGAGGTTAAATTGTAAACTAGATAAACTCATCTTTAACAAAAAAAGTTTAAAAATGTATTGTAATTACAATTAATATGTTCTAAGGAAATACGTCTAGTAAAAATTGCATTTCTATGTACGTTGATTCAAGAAAATATGAAGGAAGTCAAATTTCACAATAGAAGAAAGATGAAAGACCATGCAGAACTAATCTAAATCCTAACAAATTTCATCTATCTTGAATCAAATAGAAATACAAAGCCAACACAAAAAGAAAGAATTCATAAAAATGTTGAATTTTATATACATTAACTCAAAAAAGTCTACACATTTCGTTATAATTCGGAAATTGATTTCTGAGACTAAATTGTAATCTAGATAAACTCATCTTTAACATAAAAAGTTTGAAAAATGTATTGTAATTAAAATTAATATGTTCTAAGGCAATACGTCTAGTAAAAATTGCATTTCTATGTACGTGGATTCAAGAAAATATGAAGGAAGTCAAATTTCACAATAGAAGAAGGATGAAAGACCATGCAGAACTAATCCAAATCCTAACAAATTTCATCTATCTTGAATCAAATAGAAAGACAAAGCCAACACAAAAAGAAAGAGTTCATAAAAATGTTGAATTTAATATACGTTAACTCAAAAAAGTCTACACACTTCGTTATAATCTGAAATTGATTTATGAGACTAAATTGTAAACTAGATAAACTCATCTTTAACAGAAAAAGTTTGAAAAATGTATTGTAATTACAATTAATATGTTCTAAGTTTTTTTTTTTTTTTGTTAAGTCCAAAGTTTATTATAACAAAAAAACGTAATTACAAGAATTACAAATTTGGAGCACAAAACTCCCTAGCCCCATAAACCAAAGGGGTGTAAATAACTTTTAAGAAATAACAAAAGTAATAACCACAAAAAAGAAAATTAAAAGAAGCAACCTATATCTATATCCAACTCCTTTCAATTTACTTCTGCTGCTACCAACTCTATACGATTTGCTCTTAGAAAAAATTTCATCTATAATATCCGTATCAAAAGCATAATTACCCAAGATATCTTCATCTTCATCCTCATAAAACTCTTCGTCTTCATCCTCAGTGGCAAAGTTACCAGGAACAAGCTTAATAGGAGACAACTTACTAGGAGATTTTTTCTTTGAATTTATTCTTTCCATTTGCTCCCTCTTTTCTTTGAAATATTCTTGTCTAAAAGATGGACTTCTAATGAACTGAGCACGCACATCTTCCAACTGAATATTGCTTGCCACCTCTAATTCTTCCTTAGACAAAATATTATTCTTATCAAAAACAGTATCAACCAACCCCGCTTGAATTTCCATGTTAGTGTCACGGCTCGGAGATTCCTCAATAGACTTGCTGGGAGAAGATTCCAAACTTGAATCAGATTGCAAAGAACGCTTTGCTATACTATTAGCAACCTGTTTTGCAACTTTCCTAGCTTTTTTCCTTGCTAAAATGTCAGCATCAACCTCACCCCAATTTTTAGAGCCCATACTAACATCTGAGTCACTAGATTCCAATTGTTCCTCCTCCTCCTCCTCCTCAATAATAACATTATCAAGGCCTAACTCAGATGCTAGGACATCAAATTTGTTTTTAACCACAACTTCAGTTTGCATCAACTCATCCACAAAAGGAGTATAATCATTCTCAAAAGGAGTAAAAGAGAAATAAGTACCTTTACTAGGGGATTTCTTTCCTTTCACTTCAGTCCATTCGTCTTTAGAAAAACTCTGTGCAGCCATGTCTTCCTGATTTTTACGTAAAGCTATATCTTTCTGAGCTGCAATAGTATTTTTACAATGAATAAACTTCATCTGAGCTTCACGCAACTCAACAGCAGATTTAGCAAGCTCCTTTTCCAACTGATTAGCTTCATCAATAACTTCAGTAGGATTGGTTTTATGTTTTATCAATTCAACCACGGACTGAGCACCAGACTGATCAAGTGCATCTGCATGGCCTGCATTGATAGAATCTGTAGGTGCATTATCTTCTTTAGCTGTAGTTTCACGAGACCCAACAGTTTCTGAAGTTTTAAGAGATTTATCCACGAAATTTTGTTTGTTCACGACCCTTGTCTGGGTTTCCAACTCAGACACGGACTGAGCTTCAGAGTTTTGCTTCTTCTCGGACTGAATTTGAGTATTAGATGTCACTTGCGTAACTTTTGTATGGTCTGCATGAGCAGATTGTGTACGTGAAGCAAGCGCTTCCTTGGCTGCAATTGCGTTTTGCAATCTAAGCTTTGCTTCACGAACCTCAGATTCAGAGCGATCAAGCTCCTCCTTCAACTGTGTATCATCATCTGAAGCACCAACCGTATTATCCTCCATATTATCCAGATTCAAAGACTTCTCCTCTTCCTCATCAGTTTTAGCTGATTTTGCTTGCCAAACTTGGATTGTAGGTTTATGAACAATCTGTTTTTCCTTACCAGCAGTCTTCATGCTATTCTTCTTTTTGCATTCACCATCAACATGCCCAATAATATTGCAAGATAAACAGAATTTAGGTGAATTTGGTATATCAACATATTGCCAAAATTTTTTACCTCCTGCAGTGATAGAGATGCGCTCAGGAATATGCTTTGCGAAGTCTATATCTACCAAAACAGCTACGAAGTGACCATATTCCAAATTTAGGGTTCTTTGATCCACACAATTGGTGTTCCAAGGATTTTCCCAATAGAAAGTAATGATCTCTCAGTCCATATCTCAATAGGGAGACCAAGAAAACGTACCCAAACAGCTGCATGGGACGTTCTTTGTTTATCAGGATTAAAACCTGGGTACCAATCAATCAACCTCAGAATTTGTTGATTGACAAACCACTTTTCAGCACATATCTTCTCTTTGTCCAATTCTGATGATAACATAATAACAAAGAATCCTTTGCTCATAGGTATAAACTTACACCTATTCTTAAGTTTCCATTGATTTTCAAGGATTTTTTGAACCTCCACAAACTTTAAACCTGTAGCATCCATCCTAGCTATGAATCTATGTTGAAATGGCTTACACCCTTCCTGAAAATAATCATTAGGAATGACAAGAGCTGGCTCACCCTCAACAAGAATAGGGTTTGGTAACAAAGAAATATCAACTGAAGTTGGATTTAGGGTTTTACGTTCCCTAACTTTTTCAGCAAAAGAAACTGTTTTAGCATGGCTCTGATTTGATCTACTAGGAATGTTAACTGAAGAATGAATCATCATGCATCAAAGAATTGATTCTGATAATCCAAATACGTAAAGATTGAAACCCTAAACGTGAAAAAAAATGGTTTTCCAAAATCGCCAAAAAGAGAAAAAAACAGACATTCTCTTTCCTCTCTGCAACTGAGTTGCTTCGGCAGAAGTATTCTGTAATATGTTCTAAGGCAATACGTCTAGTAAAAATTGCATTTCTATGTACGTTGAAAATATGAAGGAAGTCAAATTTCACAATAGAAGAAAGATGAAAGACCATGCAGAACTAATCCAAATCCTAACAAATTTCATCTATCTTGAATCAAATAGAAAGACAAAGCCAACATAAAAAGAAATAGTTTCATAAAAATGTTTAATTTTATATACGTTAACTTAAAACAGTCTACACATTTCATTATAAGTCGGAAATTGATTTCTGAGACTAAATTGTAAACTAGATAAACTCGTCTTTAACAGAAAAAGTTTGAAAAATGTATTGTAATTACAATTAATATGTTCTAAGGAAATACTCTAGTAAAAATTGCATTTCTATGTATGTTCATTCAAGAAAGATTGAAGGAAGTCAAATTTCACATTAGAAGAAGGATGAAAGACCATGCAGAACTAATACAAATCCTAACAAATTTCATCTATCTTGAATCAAATAGAAAGACAAAGCCAACACAAAAAGAAAGAGTTCATAAAAATGTTGAATTTTATATACGTTAACTCAAAAAAGTCTACACACTTCGTTGTAATCTGAAATTGATTTCTGAGACTAAATTGTAAACTAGATAAACTCATCTTTAACAGAAAAAGTTTGAAAAATGTATTGTAATTACAATTAAAATGTTCTAAGGCAATACGTCTAGTAAAAATTGCATTTCTATGTGCGTTGATTCAAGAAAATGTGAAGGAAGTCAAATTTCACAATAAAAGAAGGATGAAAGACCATGCAGAACTAATCCAAATCCTAACAAATTTCATCTATCTTGAATCAAATAGAACAAAGCCAACACAAAAAGAAAGAGTTCATAAAAATGTTGAATTTTATATACGTTAACTCAAAAAAGTCTACACATTTCGTTATAAGTCGGAAATTGATTTCTGAGACTAAATTGTAAACTAGATAAACTCATATTTAACTGAAAAAGTTTAAAAAATGTATTGTAATTACAAATAATATGTTCTAAGGAATTACGTCTACTAAAAATTGCATTTATATGTACGTTGATTCAAGAAAATATGAAGGAAGTCAAATTTCACAGAAGAAGGATGAAAGACCATGCAGAACTAATCCAAATCCTAACAAATTTCATCTATCTTGAATCAAATAGAAAGACAAAGCTAACACAAAAAGAAAGAGTTCATAAAAATGTTGAATCTTATATAATTAACTCAAAAAATTCTACACACTTCGTTATAAGTCGGAAATTGATTTCTGAGACTAAATTGTAAACTAGATAAACTCAAATTTAACAGAAAAAGTTTGAAAAATGTATTGTAATCACAATTAATATGTTCTAAGGAAATACGTCTAGTAAAAATTGCATTTCTATATACGTTGATTCAAGAAAATATGAAGGAAGTCAAATTTCACACTAGAAGAAGGTTGAAAAACCAGCCAGAACTAATCCAAATTCTAACAAATTTCATCTATCTAGAATCAAATAGAAAGACAAAGGCAACACAAAAAGAAAGAGTTCATAAAAATGTTGAATTTTTTATACGTTAACTCAAAAAAGTCTACAAACTTCGGTATATGTCGGAAATTGATTTCTGAGACTAAATTGTAAACTAGATAAACTCATCTTTAACAGAAAAAGTTTGAAAAATGTATTTTAATCACAAATTATATGTTCTAAGGAATTACGTCTAGTAAAAATTGCATTTCTATGTGCGTTGATTCAAGAAAATATGAAGATAGTCAAATTTCACAATAGAAGAAGGATGAAAGACCATGCAGAACTAATCCAAATTCCAACAAATTTCATCTATTTGAATCAAATTGAAAGACAAATCCAATACAAAAATAAAGAATTCATAAAAATGTTAGATTTCTTATACGTTAACTCAAAAAAGTCTACACTCTTCGTTATAAGTCGGAAGCTGATTTCTGAGACTAAATTGTAAACTAGATAAACTCATATTTAATAGAAAAAGTTTGAAAAATGTGTTGTATTCACAATTAATATGTTCTAAGACATTACGTCTAGTAAAAATTGCATCTCTATGTACGTTGATTCAAGAAAATATGAAGGAAGTCAAATTTCACAATATAAGAAGGATGAAAGACCAGCCAGAACTAATCCAAATTCTAACAAATTTCATCTATTTTAATCAAATTGAAAGACAAAGCCAATACAAATCATAGAAATGTTGAATTTTTTATACGTTAACTCAAAAAAGTCTACAAATTTCGGTATAAGTTGGAAATTTATTTCTGAGACTAAATTGTAAACTAGATAAACTCATCTTTAACAGAAAAAGTTTGAAAAATGTATTTTAAACATAAATTATATGTTCTAAGGAATTACGTCTAGTAAAAATTACATTTCTATGTACGTTAATTCAAGGAAATATGAAGGAAGCCAAATTTCACAATAGAAGAAGGATAAAAGACCAGCCAGAACAAATCCAAATGGTAACAAATTTCATCTATTCGAATAAAATTGAAAGACAAAGCCAATACTAAAATAAAGAGTTCATAAAAATGTTGCATTTAATATTCATTAACTCAAAAAAGTCTACACACTTCGTTATAAGTGTGAAATTGATTTCTGAGACTAAATTGTAAACTAGATCAACTCATCTTTAACAAAAAAAAGTTTGAAAATTGTATTGTAATTACAATTAATATGTTCTAAGGCAATACGTCTAGTAAAAATTGCATTTCTATGTACGTTGATTCAAGAAAATATGAAGGAAGTCAAATTTCACAATAGAAGAAGGATGAAAGACCATGCAGAACTAATCCAAATCCTAACAAATTTCATCTATCTTGAATCAAATAGAAAGACAAAGCCAACACAAAAAGAAAGAGTTCATAAAAATGTTGAATTTTATATACGTTAACTCAAAAAAGTCTACACACTTGGTTATCATCTGAAATTCATTTCTGAGACTAAATTGTAAACTAGATAAACTCATCTTTAACAGAAAAAGTTTGAAAAATGTATTGTAATTACAATTAATATGTTCTAAGGCAATATGTCTAGTAAAAATTGCATTTCTATGTACGTTGATTCAAGAAAATACGAAGGAAGTCAAATTTCACAATACAAAAAGGATGAAAGACCATGCAGAACTAATCCCAATCCTAACAAATTTCATCTATCTTGAATCAAATAGAAAGACAAAGCCAACACAAAAAGAAAGAGTTCATAAAAATGTTGAATTTTATATACGTTAACTCAAAAAAGTCTACACACTTCGTTATAACCTGAAATTGATTTCTGAGACTAAATTGTAAACTAGATAAACTCATCTTTAACAGAAAAAGTTTGAAAAATGTATTGTAATTACAATTAATATGTTCTAAGGTAATACGTCTAGTAAAAATTGCATTTCTATGTACGTTGATTCAAGAAAATATGAAGGAAGTCAAATTTCACAATAGAAGAAAGATGAATGACCATGCAGAACTAATTCAAATCCTAACAAATTTCATTTATATTGAATCAAATAGAAAGACAAAGCCAACATAAAAAGAAAGAGTTCATAAAAATGTTTAATTTTATATACGTTAACTTAAAACAGTCTACGCATTTCGTTATAAGTCGGAAATTGATTTATGAGACTAAATTGAAAACTAGATAAACTCGTCTTTTACAGAAAAAGTTTGAAAAATGTATTGAAATTACAATTAATATGTTCTAAGGCAATACTCTAGTAAAAATTGCATTTCTATGTATGTTCATTCAAGAAAGATTGAAGGAAGTCAAATTTCACATTAGAAGAAGGATGAAAGACCATGCAGAACTAATCCAAATCCTAACAAATTTCATCTATCTTGAATCAAATAGAAAGACAAAGCCAACACAAAAAGAAAGAGTTCATAAAAATTTTGAATTTTATATACGTTAACTCAAAAAAGTCTACACACTTCGTTATAATCTGAAATTGATTTCTGAGACTAAATTGTAAACTAGATAAATTTTTTTTGCTAAATCCAGATTGTATTAATGAATAGCCAATATGTACAAAGAGTTCACAAGAAAAGAGGTCCTAAGGCCCCAAAAACTTACAAACTATTTAAATCTGAAATAAGAAACATAAGGAAATTCTAAATGCCTAAAAAAATTCGGCATGGCATCAAAACTTAACCCTTCACCATTTCTAAGATAACATCCCCTTTTTGCCATACAATCAGCTGCAAAATTTGCCTCACGAAAAGTATGAACAAAACGAATAGAATCATAACTTTCATTAATTCTTCTCCACCTGTGCTTAACAAACCAAGGAAGATTTGCACCCGTCAAGGCAGCAATCGCTCCCATTGAATCTGAACGCACAAGAACCTTTCTCATATTCCACTTCAAAGCCCATTCTAAACCAACAATAACACCATAAAGTTCTGCCAAGAAATTATTAGTAATTCCCAGCCCAATGCTCATAGCCCCTACAAAGTTACAATCCGCATCACGCACCACAACACCAGCCCCTGCAACACCTGGGTTTCCTTTGGCCGCACCATCACAACATAATAAAATCTCATCCCTATTAGGAGGATGCCAAAAAACTTCAATTGGTTCTACCTGATGTACCTGCCTATGAGCCACACGGAAGTGGTTCAAAATCTCCAAATCTGCTGAAGTATTACGCATAGAACTCTTCAGGCTAACAGAATATTCATGAACCAAAAAGAAAACCCTCTTCTTGAAGAAGTGAATGTTAGCTGCCAATTTTTGAAAACAAGCTAAATTTCTAGTCTGCCACAACTCCGAGCGAATCACTAAGTTAGCAAGAAGCCATAAATCCTTAATAATACGACTCCTACCTTTTGCTGATTTATATGAAGTCACAACATCATAATAAGGTCTTAAATTAAACAAACCTGAACACCACTGCCAGATTTGCGTAGCAAACGGACAACTCCATATAATGTGCTCCAAAGATTCCTCATCAGCCTTGCATAAGTAACATTTGTTGGCTAATTCAATTTTGAATCTACTTTTAATCTTGTCTTGAGTAGCTCAAACCTCTCTACAAATCTTCCAATTCTGGGCAGCAAGTTTTGGATGAATTTCTTTCTTCCACAAAAGACCATACACCGCTGAAGTTGAATACTCCCTTCTAATTAGGTTCTTAGCTGATGAAACAGAAAAACGTCCATTCATCTCTGGCATCCAAATTCTAACATCCTTCCCTCCTTGCAACAAAGGCAAATCATCCAAGACTACCCCAGCACGCACCAAATTCTGAAGATGACTACCCTGCAACTGCCAAGTATTATTATCAATAATATCACTAACCTTGACATTTCTGTCTAGATCAGTTTCATTAAGCATATCAGCAATGCTCTCATTCCCATACCAAACATCAAAATAAAGAGATGTAGCCCTCCCATCACCAATAAGAACCTTAGAATGCTTGTCCACAATAGAATGAATCAATTTAATGTCCGGCAAAATTGAAGAATTCACACAATAACGTTTGATACCACCATTTCTAGTAGTAAACTTTGCCCATAAAAAACGAGCCCATTTCTTGTCTGAAGAACGAATACTCCACCACAGCTTCATGAGGAGAGCTTTATTAATAACAACCATGCTGGTTATACCAAGATCACCTTCCTTCAGAGGTCAACAAACTTTAGGATACCCAACAACAAATTTCCTAGTAACATCAGCATCACCAGACCAAAGAAAATTACGAATGGCTCTTTCCGCCTGTTGAACAAACTTTCTAGGCCACTTGTACACCGCCATGTTGTGAATGACATAGCTTGCTATCACTGAATTAATAAGAACAACTCTATCTTGAAAAGAAAGTAATCTTCCCTTCCAAACCGAAAGTTGATTCTTTATTTTCTCTATCACATTGCTAATGTGACGATATCTAACAGCCCCAGGCATGATCTGAACTCCCAAATACCTGTCCGGAAAATTGGAAACTTCCATACCAAGTAAATTAGTGATTGTTCCACAGCGACTCAAGGAACCACCACCATAATAAACCTTACTCTTTTGACGACAAACAGATTGCCCAGAGGCACTTTGATATTTACCAAGCAAAGCTAGAAGATTACGCAAACTCTTCATATTGCCTTTACAAAAAATCATAATGTCATCAGCAAAGAAAAGATGAGTGGGAGAAATACCTTTCTTCGAGAGCATTGGCGTCATCTTCTTTTCTACAAACAACTTCGTGAGATTTCTACTCAGAACATCTTCAATAAGAACAAAAATAAGGGGAGATAAAGGATCACCTTGACTCAGACCTCTATTGATTGTGAAGAAACCCTCAGGACTTCCATTAAGAAGAATAGAAATCCTTGCTGAATTAAGGATTGACCAGATCCAAGAACACCATGTATGAGAGAAACCATATTTTCGAAAAACCTCTAAGACAAAGGACCAGCTAACCATGTTTTCAAAAGCTTGAGTAATATCTAGCTTCAACCCCAAATTACCATCCCTCCGCTTAGTTTTTAAATCATTGATCATCTCCGACGCCACACTAATGTTCTCATGAATATTTCTCCCCTTTATAAAAGCAACTTGCTCTTCTGAAACCAAATTATCAAGAACACTCCCCAGTCTTGTAGCTAAAATCTTAGTAAAAATCTTAAAGAAAAAATTACTAAGACCAATAGGTCTGAAGTTTCGAAGAGAATTGGCCCCTCTAAACTTGGCAAGTAAAATAATAAGACTAGAATTAGTACCTTGAGGAATCATCTGCCGACGCCAGCAGTACGTGACAGCATTGAAAAGGTCTTGCTGAATCACATCCCAGCAATGCCTATAGAAACAACCAGAGAAACCATCCGGCCCAGGGGCACTATCAGCGCCAAGATCAAAAACAACATTCTTAATCTCTTCAATAGTAGGAATCTCATCCATTCTCTGACTATCTTCCACGGAAATAATGTTATGATCATATTGAAACAAAGCATCATCAATAGGCAACTCAGCACCATTAAATTTATCCTCAAAATAGGCCAGGGTGTGGTCTTTAATTTGGTCACAATCAGTTATAACAACCCCATTATCATCCACCAACTCCGAAATCATGTTACTACTCCTTCTAGTCCTAATATTGGCATGAAAAAAGAAGTATTACTAGCACCTTCCTGAAGCCATTTATTCCTTGACTTTTTCTTCAACATAGTAGCTTGTTGTGCACGAATTTCCTGAAGTGTAACTGAAGCCTCTTTGGCATAATTCAGCTTAGTTACATCCTCTGGATCCTCATCTGAAATTGTAAGCGCCACTTCCATAGTCAACTGCGCTTGCTTGAGATTAGCATACACATTGCCAAAGACACGTAAATTCCACTCTTTCATGATAAACTTTAACCTTTTAAGTTTGGAAGGAAAAATAAAAGCAGGCGTACCAGTAATAGGGGCGTTCCAACTCTCACTCACCATGCGCATGAAGTCTGAATGAGAAAACCACATCTTCTGAACTCTAAAAGGAGCTCGTTTCGGTCTAGTATTAAAAAAAGGAAATCCAATAAGAGTGGAATGGTCAGAAACTTCACGAGGAAGAGCTTTACACCTCCAATTCTCAAACTTAATAAGCCACGCCTCATTGATCAAAGCTCTATCTAGCTTACAAAGAATTCTACGAACACCAGATTGGCCATTAGCCCAAGTGAACTTAGAACCCAAAAAATCAGCTTCAAAAAGATCATTATCCTCCATCCAATCACTAAAATCATTGATGACTGAAATACGTGGTTGTCTACCTCTTCTCTTCTCCTCATTGCGAAGAACACAATTAAAATCACCCATAACCAACCATGGAGTATTATTATCAACTGAAGAAAGTTGCTGCCATAAACTTCTTCTCGTGACACGTAAATAGCTAGCATGAACAAAGGAAATCAAAACCCCCTCTACTTCAATAGTAATAGCTTGCCTACTAGAATTCATAACTACAGGCGTAGCTATGCAGCTGGACCAAAAAATCCACATGTTTCCTTTAGATGAACCAAAAGAATTATGAATAACTTCTTTCTTATAGCCATCCACCTATAAAGTTTGCAAGAAATTTAAAGTACAATGTACCTTTGGCTCTGCAATACATAAAATATCCGGCTTGAAATCATGAAATAACTCACGCAACTTATTCTTAGCAGCATCACGTGCAATGCCATTTATGTTCCAATATAGAACACGCATTAAAAACCAGATTTGGAGTTAGTATCAATCTGAGAAGTTGTACCAGAATTAATTCTTGGTAAACTTCCTTTTTCAGCACAAATTCTCAAATTGTAGTCCTGAAGAGACTCGGAATCAGAAGCATTCCTACCCTCAGTAGTATTCACTACCTTATGCATGGATTGCATGCGAACACGCCTAGCTTCTTGATCAGCCCTAAACTTTGCATCAGCTGAACTCTCCTCCACATCTTGAATTGTTTCAATAGCATTATATCTGTTTTTATTCAAAAGCAACTCCCCAGTCGTAAGCTGATCACAAAGAGGAGTAGGAGTTGCGGTCACAATCCTAACAGGTTTGGGAATCCTAGTTCCAACCAAACTTGTTATAGTTGATGGATTAGTTTCACCCACTTTTCCATTCTTAACTAAAACTGATTTTGAAGCCTGCGCTTGTTTAGTTCTCGCCAATTCAATATAGACAGATTCAAAATCAGCTTTGGCTTGTGCCATAACAACCTCCAACTGCTGAGCCTTCACCATCTTAGCAGCAAACTCCACATCAGCTTCTTCACCAGCAATATTATCAACAACATCACGAACATCTACATTGACGTTGTGAGCTTTTTTCTTACCCTTCTTCTTACGCCTAGCCACTTGCCATTCCCCACCAGCAGGTTTAGGAATATTGCTCACGCCAGGTTGAGAATCATCAACGCTAACTTGTTTGCTTACCACAAGTTGTGCTCAGTATTTTCCTTGTGCTGCTTTCAACATTCATGATCAGTATGCCCAATCAACTTGCACTTGGAACAATATTTTGGAACTTTTTGAATCTCAACAAATTGCCAAAAATCTAAACCCCCAACCGTAATATGAATAGCATCAGTAGCTGCTTCAGCAAAATTAATATCCACCAAAACTGATGCAAAGTGACCATATTCATGAGCAAGAGTTTGGAGTTCCTAATGATTTAGCCAAGGACAATAGCGTTTTTCTGTCCAGAATTTTAATGGAAGCCCTGGAAAAGAAACCCACACGGAAGCATGAGATGATCTTTGTTTTTCAGCATCAAAACCAGGAAACCATTCAATTAGGGTTAGCTTTTGATGCTTAAAAAACCAAGCTTCAGCATTCAAAAGCTTGTCTTTTGCTGCTTGGGATTGTAACTTGATGGTGAAGAAACCTCTACTCATAGGAATTAGCTGAACCGCACCTTGACCTAGCTGCCATTGATGTTCCAAATCATCCTTCACCTCTTGGAAAGTAATTCCTTTGAAATCTAAACGTCCAATAAGACAGAATTTCCAAATATCACAACCTTCCAAATAGAAAGATTCAGGTAAAACAATCGCTGGTTTGCCTTCTTTTAACGTTGGCAATGGTAAAGAACTGAGATCAATAGATGTTGTTGGAAGCTGTTGCTTCTCCTTCACCTGATCATCATAAGTACGAGACCTAATATGAGACGCATGAGAAGCATCTCCCATCTCAAATCACCCGTAGATGATTGAGGAGAACCAAAAAAATTGAAAAGTTTGAAAACCCAAAACCCTAAGGAAAAATCGCCTCAGAGCCAAGAGAGAAAAAATTGTATTTTTTTTTCAAAAAAAGAAAAAAAAAAAATTGTAAACTAGATAAACTCATCTTTAACAGAAAAAGTTTGAAAAATGTATTGTAATTACAATTAATATGTTCTAAGGCAATACGTCTAGTAAAAATTGCATTTATATCTGCGTTGATTCAAGAAAATGTGAAGGAAGTCAAATTTCACAATAGAAGAAGGATGAAAGACCATGCAGAACTAATCCAAATCCTAACAAATTTCATCTATCTAGAATCAAATAGAAAGACAAAGCCAACACAAAAAGAAAGTGTTCATAAAAATGTTGAAGTTTTTTATACCTTAACTCAAAAAAGTCTACAAACTTCGGTATAAGTCAGAAATTGATTTCTGAGACTAAATTGTAAACTAGATAACTCATCTTTAACAGAAATAGTTTGAAAAATGTATTTTAATCAAAAATTATATGTTCTAAGGAATTATATCTAGTAAAAATTGCATTTCTATGTGCGTTGATTCAAGAAAATATGAAGGAAGTCAAATTTCACAATAGAAGAAGGATGACAGACCATGCAGAACTAATCCAAATCCTAACAAATTTCATCTATCTAGAATCAAATAGAAAGACAAAGCCAACACAAAAAGAAAGAGTTCATAAAAATGTTGAATTTTTTACACTTAACTCAAAAAAGTCTACAAACTTCGGTATAAGTCGGAAATTGATTTCTGAGACTAAATTGTAAACTAGATAAACTCATCTTTAACAGAAAATGTTTGAAAAATGTATTTTAATCAAAAATTATATGTTCTAAGGAATTACGTCTAGTAAAAATTGCATTTCTATGTGCGTTGATTCAAGAAAATATGAAGGAAGTAAAATTTCACAATAGAAGAAGGATGAAAGACCATGCAGAACTAATCCAAATCCTAACAAATTTCATCTATCTTGAATCAAATAGAAAGAGAAAGCCAACACAAAAAGAAAGAGTTCATAAAAATGTTGAATTTTATATACGTTAACTCAAAAAAGTCTACACACTTCGTTATAATCTGAAATTGATTTCTGAGACTAAATTGTAAACTAGATAAACTCATCTTTAACAGAAAAAGTTTGAAAAATGTATTGAAATTACAATTAATATGTTCTAAGGCAATACGTCTAGTAAAAATTGCATTTCTATCTGCGTTGATTCAAGAAAATGTGAAGGAAGTAAAATTTCACAATAGAAGAAGGATGAAATACCATGCAGAACTAATCCAAATCCTAACAAATTTCATCTATCTTGAATCAAATAGAAAGACTAAGCCAACACAAAAAGAAAGAGTTCATAAAAATGTTGAATTTTTATATACGTTAACTCAAAAAAGACTACACACTTCGTTATAATCTGAAATTGATTTCTGAGACTAAATTGTAAACTAGATAAACTCATCTTTAACAGAAAAAGTTTGAAAAATGTATTGTAATTACAATTAATATGTTCTAAGGCAATACGTCTAGTAAAAATTGCATTTCTATGTGTGTTGATTCAAGAAAATATGAAGGAAGTCAAATTTCACAATAGAAGAAGGATGAAAGACCATGCAGAACTAATCCAAATCCTAACAAATTTCATCTATCTAGAATCAAATAGAAAGACAAAGCCAACACAAAAAGAAAGAGTTCATAAAAATGTTGAATTTTATATACGATAACTCAAAAAAGTTTAGACATTTCGTTATAAGTCGGAAATTGATTTCTGAGACTAAATTGTAAACTAGATAAACTCATCTTTAATAGAAAAAGTATGAAAATGTATTGTAATTACAAATAATATGTTCTAAGGCAATACGTCTAGTAAAAATTGCATTTCTATGTACGTTGATTCAAGAAAATATGAAGGAAGTAAAATTTCACAATAGAAGAAGGATGAAAGACCATGCAGAACTAATCCAAATCCTAACAAATTTCATCTATCTTGAATCAAATAGAAAGACAAAGCCAACACAAAAAGAAAGAGTTCATAAAAATGTTGAATTTTATATACGTTAACTCAAAAAAGTCTACACACTTCGTTATAATCTGAAATTGATTTCTGAGACTAAATTGTAAACTAGATAAACTCATCTTTAACTAGAAAAAGTTTGAAAAATGTATTGTAATTACAATTAATATGTTCTAAGGCAATACGTCTAGTAAAAATTGCATTTCTATCTGCGTTGATTCAAGAAAATGTGAAGGAATTCAAATTTCACAATAGGAGAAGGATGAAATACCATGCAGAACTAATCCAAATCCTAACAAATTTCATCTATCTTGAATCAAATAGAAAGACAAAGCCAACACAAAAAGAAAGATTTCATAAAAATGTTGAATTTTTATATACGTTAACTCAAAAAAGTCTACACACTTCGTTATAATCTGAAATTGATTTCTGAGACTAAATTGTAAACTAGATAAACTCATGTTTAATAGAAAAAGTTTGAAAAATGTATTGTAATGACAATTAATATGTTCTAAGGCAATACGTCTAGTAAAAATTGCATTTCTATGTGCGTTGAGTCAAGAAAATATGAAGGAAGTCAAATTTCACAATAGAAGAAGGATGAAAGACCATGCAGAACTAATCCAAATCCTAACAAATTTCATCTATCTAGAATCAAATAGAAAGACAAAGCCAACACAAAAAGAAAGAGTTCATAAAAATATTGAAGTATTTTATACGTTAACTCAAAAACGTCTACAAACTAGGTATATGTACGAAATTGATTTCTGAGACTAAATTGTAAACTAGATAAACTCATCTTTAACAGAAAAAGTTTGAAAATGTATTTTTATCACAAATTATATGTTCTAAGGAATTACGTCTAGTAAAAATTGCATTTCTATGTGCGTTGATTCAAGAAAATATGAAGGAAGTCAAATTTCACAAGAGAAGAAGGATGAAAGACCATGCAGAACTAATCTAAATTCCAACAAATTTCATCTATTTGAATCAAATTGAAAGACAAAGCCAATACAAAAATAAAGAATTCATAAAGATGTTAGATTTCTTATACGTTAACTCAAAAAAGTCTACACTCTTCGTTATAAGTCGGAAGCTGATTTCTGAAACTAAATTGTAAGCTAGATAAACTCATCTTTAACAGAAAAAGTTTGAAAAATGTGTTGTATTCACAATTAATATGTTCTAAGACATTACGTCTAGTAAAAATTGCATTTCTATGTACGTTGATTCAAGAAAATATGAAGGAAGTCAAATTTCACAATATAAGAAGGATGAAAGACCAGCCAGAACTAATCCAAATTCTAAAATATTTCATCTATTTGAATCAAATTGAAAGACAAAGCCAATACAAAAATAAAGAGTTTTTGAGAAGCACAAGGCTGCAATAGCCCATGCAGCTCATGCAAATCAGGAAACTATACTTTGTGTTTCAGATTCAAGTACTATTGGAGTTACTAATGATAACAGAATTGAGGCTACAGTTCAATCTAGCAATGAACAGTTGGAGAATGAGCTTGCTATCTCTTCAAAAGAATTACGTGAGGCTCAATTCAGGTTAATCAAGTGCAAAAGCGTGATTGCAGCTAAGGAAGCTATTGTTGCACGTAAAGGAGCTGTGACTAAGCCTGTTGAAGCTGGTATGTCCGGGAACAAGATTGGTACAACTAACGTTTGTGGAGGCAAGTCCGTGCAAAACCAGAATTCTGAAATCAAGTCCAAGCAAAATTCTGAAACCGTGTCTAATTTGGAAAATACGCCTGGGGCTAATTTGGAAGAGACGTTCGTGACTTTGCAAAACTCTGAGGTTCACAAGTCCGTGACCAACAAGAAGTCCGTTTCCAAGTCTGATTTGGAAAACAAGTTAGTTTCCAACCCTAATACGTTTACTAAGGCATCTAATGAGAATTGGACGCCAGTGAAAGGTACAAAATTTTCTTTTACGCCTCTAACTGATGCTTTACTTGAATCTTCTGAAAAAGTTAGGAAAAATACATATGAAGTATTAAGTTCAGAATTGGGTTTTAGAGATGACGTTGAGGGTGCTAATTTGGAGGAAGTTCAGCAAAGTATTGTTGAAGATTTAGATGAGGAAGAGGCTGAATTTCTTACTGCTAATATGGCAGCTGAAGTTAAAAATTCTACTGAATGGGGTACGATTAGTGATCACAATAAAAACAAGAATAGCAATGATTCAAAGGCTACAGATTTAGTTGAGAGCTCAACTGAAACTGTTGATGCAGAAAAGAAGAAAGCTTTTCTTGATAGATTAGAAGCTCTAAGGAAACAAAGGACGAAAAATATTCTCAATGAAGAGGAGCTTGCAGAGGTAGGCACCATTACGAATGATGAAGTTCGGACTAACTTTATTAGAAATCCAGCCTATAGAAAGGAGTATTTTAAAGAAAAAAGAGAGAAGAAAAAACCTCAAACTCCTATTAAGCTTGTTCCTGTTGGTAATTATGCTTCGGATGAAGATGAATATGATGATATTTATGATGATGAATATAATGAGTTTTATGGAGACCCTGATGTTTTGGCGGAAATCCTTGCTGGTCTCCAACCTAAGAAGAAGAATTTTAAGGTGGGAAAGGGGCGCAAACGATGTTAAGTTCCTATTTTTCTTCTTTTTTGTTAGTTATTTGAGTTTAGGAGCTTATTTTATGAGTTTCTAGTAATTTTTTGATGTTATTTTTTCTCCCCTTTGGTTTATGGGGGTGGGGAGGCCTTGAGCCTCCCACTTTGTAATTCTTGTAATTATGTTTTTTTGCTTTAATAAACCATTTTGACCTAGCAAAAATAAATAAATTAGTATTCAAGGCAACAGTACTCAACGACTTTGCCATGTTAACTAAAACTGAATGCGCAAGCTTAGCTTGTTTGGCTCTCTCAAACTCAGCTGTAGCCCTGCGCAAAACAGCTTCGGAATTCATGAGTTCATCTTGTAACTGTTGTTCCAACTCAACAGTGTCTTCAATGCTCACGGTAGCAGACTGTACGTTGTTATCAACTGTTCCCTTTCGATTTTTTTTACCATTCTTCTTTTGACCTGAAACTTGCCATGCTGTATTAGTGTCACCCTGGTGGATAACTAGAGCATTAGATTGCTGCGACGTACTGGCAGTAGCGGGTGGCATATTAACTGCAGTAACATGCTTCTTTCTGCACTCTGAGTCTAGGTGACCAACTATTTTGCACTTGGAACAGTATTTCGGCCTTTTCAAGATTTCAAATGGTTGCAAAAAATTGCTCCCACCAGCTTCAACATAAACATAATCTGTATTAAGCTTTGCAAAATCAATATCGATCAGGACTGAGGCGTAATGCCCATACTCATGGTTTAGGGTTCGCTTATCAACCACAATAAGAGTTCCAAGAGATTTTCCCAAAGATAACAACGTCTTCTCCACCCACATTTCAACCGGAAGACCTGGAAACTTGACCCAGACGGTAGAGTGAGAGGTACATTGTTTATCAGCATCGAACCCTAGATACCATTCTATCAGATGTAAAGGTTGCTCGTTCACAATCTATGGATCCGTGTTACCCTCACGATAAACTTTTTCTTTGTCTTCCCGTGTTAACAATTTGATGATGAAGAATCCCCGGTTCATGGGGATGAACTGCACCTTAGCCTCTCCAAGCTTCCATTGTTGTTCCAAGTTAATCTTAACATCATTGAGTTTGATACCCTTGAGATCCAGCCTCCCAATGAGACTGAAGAACCATATTTGACAGCCCTCTTCATAATAATCTTGCGGAATAACCACAACTGGTTTTCCATATTTGATAGTAGGGTTTGGTAGAGTAGTAATGTCGATAGCAGTAGAAACATGGTTTTTTTTGTTTTTTCCCATAACAAGTTCATCAAACGTTAGCTTTTGATAACTAGACTCACCAACCGATTGTTCCACCATCTCTGATCACCAAAGAGATGATCCAAGATGAAGCGCGAAAAAAAGTTTTTGAAAAAAATTTGAAAACCCTAAAATCGCCAGAGCAAAGTTAGGAGAGAGAAAAAATTTGCTTGCTTGGTCTTTTGTTTTCTAAGGCAATACGTCCAGTAAAAATTGCATTTCTATGTACGTTGATTCAAGAAAATATAAAGGAAATCAAATTTCACAATAGAAGAAGGATGAAAGACCAAGCAGAACTAATCCAAATCCTAACAAATTTCATCAATCTTGAATCAAATAGAAAGACAAAGCTAACACAAAAAGAAAGAGTTCATAAAAATGTTGAATTTTATATAAGTTAACTCAAAAATCTCTACACACTTTGTTATAAGTCGGAAATTGATTTCTGAGACTAAATTGTAAACTAGATAAACTCACCTTTAACAGAAAAAGTTTGAAAACATGGTCCTTGTTCGTTCATACTCGGTTGGTGCTATTACAGCATTGACAACTTCGAACGTTCCTTGGTTTGTTAAACACAGGTGGAGTTTGATTCAAAGTAGATATGTTTCCATTCGTTTTGTGCACACTTATCGTAAGGCTAAGAAATCTTGAAGGTTTAAACTATGATGAAAGACCATATTTCCTTCATTCTTTAGAATATCCAAATGTTTCATATTTCAGATTTAAGTAGTTTGTAAGTTTTTGGGGTCTTCAGACCTCTTTTCTTGTAAACTCTTTGTACATATTGGCTATTCATCAATAGAATTTGGACTTACCAAGAAAAAAGAAAAAGTTTGAAAAATGTATTGTAATCACAATTAATATGTTCTGAGGAAATACGTCTAGTAAAAACTGCATTTCTATGTATATTGATTCAAGAAAATATGAAGGAAGTCAAATTTCACAATAGAAGAAGGATGAAAGACCAAGCAAAACTAATCCAAATCCTAAAAAATTTCATCTATCTTGAATCAGATAGAAAGACAAAGCCAACACAAAAAGGAAAGAGTTCATAAAAATGTTGAATTTTATATACGTTAACTCAAAAAAGTCTACACACTTCGTTATAAGTCGTAAGTTGATTTCTGAGACTAAATTGTAAACTAGATAAACTCATCTTTAACAGAAAAAGTTTGAAAAATGTATTGTAATCACAATTAATATGTTCTAAGGCAATACGTCTAGTGAAAATTGCATTTCTATGTACGTTGATTCAAGAAAATATGAACGAAGTCCAATTTCACAATAGAAGAAGGATGAAAGACCAAGCAGAACTAATCTAATTCCTAACAAGTTTCACCTATCTTGAATCAAATAGAAAGACAAAGAAAACACAAAAATAAAGAGTTCATAAAAAAGAAATTTGATAAGTCAAAAAATTATATTAAATAAAAGAGATATTTACAAATAGAATACAAGAAAAGAGGTCAGAGAAACCCCAAAAACTTATAAACTATTTAAATCTAAAATAAGAAACATGAGGATATTCTATAGAATTAAGAAAATCAGGATATTTGAACTTTGAAAGTAACTTTTCTCTCCTTTGAGTTTTTTCTCTCTCATGCGAATTTTTCTCTCCAAAAAATTGGCGAATTTTTTCTTTAGGGTTTTCAACTTTCATCAACGTTTTTCCTTCATTCTGGATCATCTTTGGTGATTTAGGATGGGGGAAAACCCTGATTCAAACGTGAATAATTATGGGAACAATAAGGTATCTTTTTCTGATTTGGTTAAGGGTAAAAAACCCTATATGTTAACAGATTCAGATTTCTTATCTCTCCATGAGGCATCAACATATTTGGAAGAACCATCTTTGGTTTTTCCTAATAGTCTTCTTCAAGAGGGACGTGATATATTTCAGTTCAATCTCATTGGGAGATTGAACTTTAAGGGCTTAAAACTTGCTGGTGTTCAAAAGAGTTTGGAGAAAAAAATGGGGTTTCGGTGCTGGAAGATGTAAGTTAGTTCCAATGACAAAAGGGTTCTTTATCATAAAGTTAACTTCAGCAGATGACAAGGAACGTGTATGGCATGGTGATACTTGGGTTATACAAAATCAACAGCTTAGGGTTTTTAATTTTTACCCAAATTTTGATCCAGAAAGACAGCAAACTTCAAGAGCTTCAGTTTGGGTAAGTTTCCCTGGTTTGTACATTCAGTTATGGACTAAGAAAATTCTTCTTTTCATTGCTAAAATTATTGGAAAACCGATTGCTATTGATCAAAAGACATTGGATCATGATGTTGGAAACTATGCTGCGGTTCTGATTGATATTGACTTTGCTAAGTTGATTCCTAAAAGAATTCGCTTGAAGGCAAATGGAAAAGACTTCTGGAAGTATATTGAAATTCAAGACTTAGAGAATGTCAAGTTCTGCACTCATTGTAAGTTTATGGGCCACAAATTTGAGAATTGCCTTGCTGCAAAGAAAATTTTGGGAGGTTCTAATGCTGAAAAGAAGTCACCTACTGTGAACATTAAGAATGGCAAAGAAGGAAAATCAATCAAATATGTTTGGAAAGAAGTTAGTGAAACTTCCCATGCAGGCCATGCAATTAACGTCAATAATGTGCAGGCTGGTAAGGAGAGTATAAATTTAGTTCATGAGGTTGCTGTTTATGATGATATTGTGAAGTCTGGGAACGTGATTATTGAATCAATTCATGAGAAGTCTGATGATAAACAACTAGAAGACCACCTCGAAAAAGCTTTTACTGAGTATCGTGAAGCTCATATTAAGTTGATGAGATGTAAAAACAATATTTCAGCCAAAAAAGATCTTGCTTTACGTAATAATTCTGTCCATATTGACAATGCAGATAGTAGACAAGGGAACTCTAGCAAGCAAAGCCATTCCCGGACTAATGAAACTACTCAGTTCGTGCAAACTAGGGAAGCTCAGCAAGAGTCCGTGCAAATTTTAGGAGATCAGTCCGTGCAAACTTTTAAAGCCCAGCAAGAGTCCGTGTCTAAAAAGAATTTGGAAGATATTCCAAATATTCAGTCTGTGACCAAGTATGATTCTGAGTTTATGTCCGTGACCAAGCAAAATTCAACGCCAAACTCAGTTACGGAAACTTCTTCAAATTCCCTGTCCAAGCAAAATCCAATGTCAAACTCTGTTATGGAAAAGGGTACGACCAGACCTGCGTTTATTTCTAAACCAGGGACACCTAAAAAGGATTGGAATATAGTTATGGGTAAGAACTCCCCTAATAAAGGTACATCTTTTAAATTTAAATATTTTGAAACTCCTTTTGTGGATGAGCTTTTTCAAACTGAACTTGTGGTGAATAACAAGTATGGTGCCCTAGCTTCTGAGTTAGGCCTTACTAATGATTCTAGTGAGGCTTTGGTAAAGGAGAAAAAAGTTGAGATCATTGCTATGAATTCAAAGTCTAATGAGGAAATTCGAAGACGTGAGCATCACAAGGATATTCAAGCAGGGTTGGAGGAAAATGTTTTTGATCTAGATAATATTTTGTCAACAGAGGAACTAGATGAGGCAAGTACTATTCAACTTGATGAAGTGCGTGCTAAATTCATTAGAGATCCAGCCTTTCGACGAGACTATTTATAGGAAAAAAAAAGAAGAAAATGGATAGAATGTCAACAAAAAAGAATGTTCAATCTCCTATTAAGCTTGTTCCAGGTGGTAATTATGCTTCAGATGAAAATGAACAGGATTATGACAATGATGAAACTTATGATGATTATGAAGATGAATTCAAGGAGCACTATGATTTGACTCAAATAATTGATGATCTCATTCCCAAGAAGAGGAATTTTAGAGTCGGAAATAAGGGGCGAAAACGATTTTGATTTTATTAGTTTTCTTCTTTATGCTATTTTTTAGTGCTTAAGAGCTTATTTTATGAGTTTTAGAGTTTTCTGCCCCTTTGGTTTATGGGGGTGTGGAGGCCTAGCGTCTCCCATTTTGTAATTCTTGTAATTACGTTTTTTTTTTGCTTTAATAAACCATTTTGACCTAGCAAAAAAAAATAAGAAAATAAAGTCTTCCATCATAGTTTATCCCTTCCCCTTCACCTAGTTGACATCCTCTTTTTGCCATAATATCCGCAGCAAAATTGGTTTCACGATATGTATGCTTAAAACAGATTGAATCATATAATTGTCGAACATCTTCCCAACGTTGAATAACAAACTAAGGCAGAGCCATATTTTCCAAAGCATAAATAGCACTAACAGAATCCGACCAAATCAGCACACGTCTAATTCCCCACTTGACAGCCCATTCCAATCCAACAATAATTCCATATAATTCCGCAAGAAAACTATTTGTAATGCCCATACCAATGCTCATTGCTCCAAGAACGTTACACTCTTCATCACGGACTACAACACCTGCTCCAGCTATACCGGCTCCATTACCACGAGTTGCTCCATCACAACATAGCATAATCTCTCCCCTTTCCGGAGGCATCCAGAAAACTTCCACTGGAACTGTATGATTGACTTGTCTATGATGTACCTTAAAAAAATTCAGAATCTGCAACTCCTCAACAAAATTGAACATGAAACTCTTTAATCTCGAAGAATAATCATGAATAAGAGTGAAAATGCGCTTCCTAAAGAAACTCCAGCTGATCATCTTCTTTTCAAAAACAATTTTGTTTCTAATATTCCAAAGTTCAGACCGAGTAACAAGCACAACAATCAGCCACAAGTCTTTAACAATTGGAATTTTTCCTTCGACAGACTTGTAAGCAATTATGAAATCTTGGTGAGGTCGTAAACCAAAAATTTCAGCTATCCACGTCCTGACACTCTGAGCAAAAGTACACGACCAAAGGATATGGTCTAAGGACTCCTCCGCAGACCTGCACAAACAATATCTGTTAGAAAGAGAGATCTTGAAACCGCTTTAGACTTTGTCGAGAGTCGCACATGCTCCCCTCATTATTTTCCATTTTTGTGCCGCAAGCATTGGGTGAACTGCCTTGCGCCATAGTAAAGCAACTCCAGGAAGAACAGGATATTCTTGACGAATAATCTCCCTAGCAGAACTTAGAGAGAAACCCCCCTTCAAATCCGGCATCCAAAAAAAAAGAAAATCTGGTCCATGACGCAACATGGGGAGAGTAGCGAGATTAACTCTAGCCCGTAACAAATTGTCACCGTGAGTATTATTGATAAACCAATTCCCATCCACAATTATTTCGCTCACTTTTGCTGACCTATCCAAGTTCTGATCTCCTAAAATATCAGCGATAGAAACGGTACCAACCAGATATCAAAATAAAGAGACGTGGATCTCCCATCACTAATCAAAGATTTAGTATTTTGAGTAACCATTCTATCAACCCAACGAACACCAGGCAGAATAGTAGATTTTATCCCATAATCCTTCACTCTACCGTCCCAACAAGTGTATTTAGCTTCTAAGAACCGAGCCCATTTCTTATGTGATCTTTTGATATTCCACCAGAGTTTAGCAACCAAAGCCTTATTCATGACACTCAATCTGGTAAGACCAAGTCCCCCTTCAGAAAGAGGAGAACATACTTTATCAAAACCAACAACAAAATCCTTGGATATTCCGGAATCCCCAGACCAAATAAAATTCCGAATCACCCTTTCGCATTGTTGAATGAACTTTAGAGGCCATTTATAAACCGCCATATTATGGATGGAATAACTAGCAATGACAGTTTTAACAAGCACCACTCTATCCTGGAATGAAAGCATTTTACCTTTCCAGACAGCTAATTGATTTTTTATTTTATCAATGACAGTACATATATGTCTATCTCACCGCCCCTGGCATAATTTGCACTCCCAAATAACGATCAGAAAAAGAAGCAAGACCCATACCAAGAAAATCATCATAATAAATTTTACTTTTTTTCCTGCAAACGGTTTGCCCAGAAACACGATGATACTGCTCTAGCAAAGAAACCAGATTTCTCACACTTTTCATATTTCCTTTACAAAAAATCATAATATCATCAGCAAAGAATAAATGAGTAGGGGAAAAACCATTTCTCGTAACCATTGGTGACATTTTCTTCTCCTTAAAAAGTTTAGAAATGTTCCTGCTAAGGACATCTTCAATCAAAACAAAAATCAAGGAAGAAAGGGTATCACCTTGACGTAAACCTCTATTAATTTTGAAGAACCCTTCCGGACGAAAATTTAAAAGAACAGAAATACGAGAAGATTGTAATATAGAATGGATCCATGTACACCAATCCTCAAAGAAACCATACCTGCGGAGCACCTCCAAAACAAAAAGACCAACTAACAATATCAAAAGCCTAAGAAATATCCAATTTCATTCCCAAATCGCCATCCTTGCTTTTAATATGAAGCTCAATAACCATCTCAGAGGCCAAGCTAATATTTTCGTGAATATTTCTCTCTTTCATGAAAGCCACTTGTTCCTCAGAGACAAGTTTTCCCAAAACACTTCCCAGTCTGGTAGTTAAAATTTAGTAAAGATCTTAAAAAAGAAATTACTAAGGCCAATAGGTCTAAAATTCCGAAGAGAATTAGCTCCTCTGACCTTTGCCAGGAGAATAATAAGATTCGAACTAGCCCCACTAGGAGTAAATTTATGTTGCCAGCAAAAAAGAATTGCTACAAATAAATCATGTTGGATAATCTCACAACAATGCCTATAGAAACAATCCGAGAAACCATCAGGACCTGGAGCACTGTGAGCCCCTAAATCAAAAACAACCTTTTGAATCTCTTCTACCGTAGGCAAACTGTCCATACGATGTTGTTCCTCCAAAGTAATAGACAAATGATCGTAATCAAAAATCTGATCTTCAACCGGCATTTCCACACCATTAAACTTGTTCTCATAATAAGAAACAACATGTTGGCACAATTGATCCCCATCTGTGATAGTATTACTAGCATCATCCACAAGCTCGGAAATAGTGTTATTACCTCTACGAATGCGAATGCTATTATGCAGAAAACTAGAGTTACTAGCTCCCTCAAAAATCCATTTGTTCCTTGCTTTTTGGCGAAGCATAATATTTTGTTGCTTGGTCAAATAATCATTTTTTCTTTTTTCTCTCTCCTAATTTTGCTCTGGCGATTTTAGGGTTTTGCACTTTTTTTCAAAAAAATTTTCACGCGCTTCATCTTGGATCATCACTTTGGTGATTCAAGATGGGTGATAGTTCTCAAAATACTCAGTTGAGAACTCTCACTTATGCTGATCAAGTTAACGGAAAACAACAGTTGTCGACAACCTCAATAGACCTAAGTTCACTACCTATTCCAACTGTGAAAGAAGGGAAACATGCTGTGGTGCTTCCTGAATCGTTCTATTTGGAAGGATGTGATATTTGGAAATTTAGCCATATTGGGCGTTTAGATTTAAAAGGAGTTAACTTTCAAGATGTGAAGAACAACCTTGAGGAACAATGGCAGTTAGGTCAGGGACATGTCCAATTTGTTCCAATGAACAGGGGTTTCTTTACAATCAAGATGCAATCACAAGCTGATAAAGACAAGTTGTTGAATGTTGAAGCATGGTTTTTCGATCATCAAAAGCTAAACCTAATTGAATGGTTTCCAGGTTTTGACGCTGACAAACAAAGGACCTCACATGCTTCCATGTGGTTCAAGTTTCCAGGCTTGCCGCTAGAGTTTTGGATTGAAAAAACGCTACTTGCCATGGCAAAATCGTTGGGGTACTCCAATAGTGGTACATAAGCGTACTCTTGAACATGAATATGGACACTTTGCTTCAGTCTTGGTTGACATATACTATGCTGAAACGGCTACAAATTCTATTCATGTTACTGTAGGGGGTTTGGACTTCTGGCAGCCGGTGGAGATTCAAAAGAAGCCAAAATTTTGCACAAAGTGTAAGATTATTGGGCATAATGATCAGGAATGCAAGAAACAAACAATCAAACTCTTCTGTTCAGGCACCTGCGCAACAAAAGAGTAATGCTAATCAGTCTCATACTTCTGGAGATAGGGCTAACAACAATGCCAATCAAGTTAACAATGTTTCTGGTGAGTGGCAAGTTGTTAAACGTAGGAAGGGTAAGAATGCGCCTAAAAATCCAGTTTTCCCTGAAGTTGTAGTTACTAAGGTGGTGGAGGCTAATAATTTGGAGTATACTGCTCAGATGGTGAAAGCTAAGCAGTTGGAGGTTGAATATACTAAGTCCAAAGCTGCTTTTGAATCTTCCTTTGTTGAATTGGCGAGAACTAGACAAGTGCAGGATTCAAACTCAGTTTTAGTGCATAGTGGCAAAGTGGGTGAAACTAGGCCACCGAGTGCTAAGTCAGGTGTGGTTGGAAATATGATTCCTAACCCTGATAGGACTCTTGTTATCCCTGCGACTCCTCTTTGTGATCAATTGTTAGCTGGAGAATTTGTTTTGCAAAATAAATTTAACGCTCTCAACTCAATCCCAGTTGCGGAAAGCTCTTGTGATGCGCAGTTTAGAGATGACCAGGAAGCTAGGAGAGCATGGATTACTACTTTAACTCGAGTTGCAGCCAGGGTTCCTCGACAGGATTCAGTTTTCGAAATCTCTTCAGCTACGGATTTGGATACAAACAATTTACATAACCTTGTTATAAAAAGAAATTCACCAGGTTTGAATACTGGTGTTTCTCCACAGCTAGTTAACTCCTCCAATCCCAATTTATAATGCGTGTTCTTTTTTGGAACATCAATGGATTTTCTCGTGATGAGTCACGAGATAAATTGAAAGAGTTACTTAGAGATTTTAAACCTGACGTATTCTGTCTTGCTGAGCCTAAGGTACATTGTACTCTTAATTTTTTGCAGGGCTTACATGTTGAGTGTTATAAAAAAGAAGTTATACATAATTTTGTTGGTTCGTCTAAAGGGAATTTATGGATTTGCTGGTACGTTGATATGTCTACTCCAGTGGTTATTAATTCTAGTAAACAGGCTATTTCTATTGAAACGGAAGCTTAAGAGATTAAACCCTGACATGAAGGAGTGGAATTTACGTGTTTTTGGTAATATTAATGCTAGACTCAAACATGCTAAATTAACAATGGAAGTTGCTCTTCGTATTTCTGACGAGGATCCGGAAGACGTAACTAAGCTGAATTTTGCTAAGGAGGCTTCGATTACACTTCAGGAAATCCGTCTGCGTCAATCCATTATGTTGAAGCAAAAATCTCGTAATAAGTGGCTTACTGACGGTGCGAGTAATACTTCTTTCTTTCATGCCAATATTCCAACTCGCAGGAGCAGCAAGATGATTTCGGAATTGGTAGATGATGATGGGAATATTCTCTCTAATTGTGACCAGATTAGAGATTACATGGTGTCTTATTTTGAGTCTAAATTTAATGGGGAAGAGCTTCCAAAGAATGGATGTGATTCCTACTTAAGATGAAATAAAGGCTGTTGTTTGTGACCTTGATGTTGATAGTTCTCCAGGACCTGATGGTTTCTCTAGATGTTTTTATAGACATTGTTGGGACGTGATTCAACAAGACTTATACAATGCTATTATTTATTGTTGGCAACAACAAAGGATTCCTAATGGGGTAAATTCTAGTCTTCTGATTTTATTGGCCAAGGTAAGGGGTGCTAATACTCTTCGTAACTTTCGGCCTATTGGTCTTAGTAATTTTTTCTTTAAATTTTTTATTAAGATCCTAGCTACAAGACTTGGAAGTGTTCTTGATAAGCTGGTTTCAGAGGAGCAAGTTGCTTTTATGAAGGTTAGAAATATTCATGAGAACATCAGTGTGGCGTCGAAGATGGTGAATGATCTGAAAACTAAGCGGAAAGATGGCAATGTGGGCCTAACGCTAGATATTACTCAAGCTTTTGACACGGTTAGTTGGTCTTTTGTCTTAGAGGTGTTTCGAAGGTACGGTTTTCCCCAAATCTGGTGTTCTTGGATTTATTCGATTCTCAGTTCAGCCCGTATTTCTATCCTCCTCAATGGTAGTCCAGAAGGTTTTTTCAAGATCAATAGAGGCTCGCGTCAAGGTGATCCTTTGTCTCCTCTTATCTTCATGCTGATTGAAGATGTTCTTAGTAGAAACCTCACCAAGCTCTTTCTTGAGAATAAAATGACGCCAATGCTTTCGAAAAAAGGTATTTCTCCTACTCATCTTTTTTTCGCTGATGACATAATGATATTTTGTAAAGGTAACTTGAAGAGTTTGCATAATCTTCTTACGTTGCTTGGTAAATATCAATCGGCCTCGGGTCAAACAGGATGTCGTCAAAAAAAACAAGGTTTTTTATGGAGGTGGAACCTTTAGTCGTTGTAGAACTATCCCGGACAAATATTTAGGTGTTCAAATTATGCCTGGAGCTGTTAAATATCGTCATATAAGTAATGTTATTGATAAAATCAAGAAGCAACTTTCAGTTTGGAAAGGAAAAATGCTTTCTTTTCAAGACAGTGTGGTTCTTATTAACTCTGTGATTACTAGCTATGCCATTCACAATATGGTTTTTTACAAATGGCCAAGGAAGTTCATAATGCAATGTGAGCGGGTTATACGCAATTTTCTTTGGTCCGGGGATTCAGAAGTTGCAAGGAAGTTTGTGGTTGGTTTTGACAAAGTTTGCATCCCTGTGAAGGAAGGTGGTTTGAGTATTACAAGTATGGCAGTTACAAATAGGGCTCTTCTCATGAAATAATGGTGTAGTATTCGTTCTTCTAATAAGAAGTGGGCGCGTTTCTTATGGGCTAAATATACTACACAGACTGGTAGAATTAAGTAATATGGTGTGAACTCTTCTATCTTGCCTGGTGTTAGATTGGTTCATAATATTTTGGATAGAAATACGAAAGTGCTTCTTGGTGATGGGCGAGCCACTTCTCTTTATTATGATGTTTGGAATGGTAATGAATGTATTGCTGATATTCTTGGTGATAATGAGCTGGATAGTACTGTCATGGTAAGTACTTTGCTTTCTAACAATGAATGGCAGATGCAAGGCGATCATATTCAGAATTTGCTTCGTGCGGGAGTGGATTTGAATAACTTACCAATGCCACAAGGAGGAGATGATCATAGAGTTTGGATGCCGGAGATGAGAGGTAACTTTACTGCCAGTTCAACAAAACAACTAATAAGGAAGAAGTATAATGTCTTGGACGTGTATGGGTTGTTGTGGAGGAAGGTTATACATCCAAACTTAGCTGCACAAAATTGGAAGTTGGTGCGAGAAGCTTGTGCTACGCAAGACAAAATCAGGATCAGATGCAGGGTCAATCTTGCTAATAAGTGTTACCTTTGCAATTCCGATGAAGAATCCTTGGAGCATATTTTATGGAGTTGTTCCTTTGCAACTCAAATTTGGCAATGGATCTCAGGTATTTTTTCCTTGCAGGCTAACTATAATTTGATTGATTCTTATAAATCCTCTAAAGGAAGGAGCCGTATTATAAAGGATCTCTGGCTTTTGGAACTTATGGTGATTCGAGCTGAACTGTGGCGTGCTAGAAATCCGGCGTATTTTCAAAACAAGACAATTAATGTAAGCTTTTTCAAGTAACGGGTGTTCCATTTAATTCATGAATATTCAGTCCGTACAAAGAGTTTTATGCACAACTCCACTGCGGACTTGTATGTTCTGAATTTTTTCCGTGTAAGGCATCGACAAGTGAAGTTTTTCCAACCTGTTGAGTGCTTTTGGACTCCTCCAAATAGGGACGAGTTGTTATTATGTTGTGACGGTGCGGCCAAGGGTAACCCAGGAATCGCATGGGCTAGAGTTGTGGCTCGAGACGCAGATTGTATTTTTATTGGCGCAATGAGTATTGGACTTGGTAGAACAAACAATTTCCTGCTGAACTTTATGGTATCACTGTGGGACTAGAGTGGGCGCTCAAATGGGTTGTTAGGAAGATTCTGGTGCTTTCAGATTCTATGGGGGCTGTAATGGCCTTTACTAATTCTAATATGCCATGGTATGCAAGGCAGTGGTGGAGGAAAATTCAAGAAAGCTATGATTCTATTCGTTTTGTTCATACTTATCGGGAAGCTAATTTTGCAGCTGATGCAATGGACAAAAGAGGTTACTTGCTAAGGAATGGTGAAGGCCTGAATTATGTTGAGAGACCTTATTTTCTAAATTCATTAGAATACCCTAATGTCTCTTACTTCATATTTAAGTAGTTTGTAAGTTTTTGGGGTCTACGGACCTCTATTCTTGTAAACTATTTGTAAATATTTTGCTATTAATCAATACAATTTTGGACTTACCAAAAAAAAATAATCCCAAAAGCTCCTTCACTGCATTGAATTTGGTAACGTCCAAAGGGTCCTCATCAGAAGACCGGATAGCAGACTCCAAACGCAACTGAGATTGCTTTAGACGAATGTTCACATTTACAAAAACATTGAGATTCCAATCATTCAACGCCTGTTTAAGCCTCTTCAAATTGAAAGGAAAAATGAAAGCCGGATTACCCACTACTGGCGCATTCCAACTGTCATTTACAAGTCGTAAAAAATCAGGGTGAGTGAACCACATTTTTTGAATCCTAAATGGAGCACGTTTAGGACGAAAATTAATAAAAGGATAACCTATAAGAGGAGGGTGATCAGAAACTTCCCTTGGAAGATCTTTACACCGCCAATTCTCATACTTATCAAACCAAGCCTCATTGATAATAGCTCGATCAAGCTTACTGATAATTCTACGAGTTCCAGACTAACCATTTGCCCAAGTTGTTGCCACAATCTACGTCTGGTGACCTGAATAGAACTAGCATGTACAAAAGAGATAAGCACCCCTTCTATAGTAATAGTAATTGCCTGGCGACTCATATTAACAACAACAGGTTCAGCAAAATCAGAAGACCAAAAAATCCAAATATTTCCAAGAGAAGAATTCGTGGAATTATGGATTACATCACTAGCAAAACCCGGGATATTTAGTCTTGATATGAACCTAGAAGAGCAAAGCACCTTAGGTTCAGCAATACAAAAAATCACAGGCTTAAATTCTCTAACCAACTCTTTAAATTTATCTTGCGCAATATCCCTTGCCACACCATTCATAAAAATGTTGAATTTTTTATAAGTTAACAAAAAAAAGTCTACACACTTCGTTATAAGTCGGAAATTGATTTCTGAAACTAAATTGTAAACTAGATAAACTCATCTTTAACATAACAAGTTTGAAAAATGTATTGTAATCACAAATAATATGTTCTAAGGAATTACGTCTAGTACAAATTGCATTTCTATGTACGTTGATTCAAGAAAATATGAAGGAAGTCAAATTTCACAATAGAAGAAGGATGAAAGACCACGCAGAACTAATCCAAATCCTAACAAATTTCATCTATCTTGAATCAAGTAGAAAGACAAAGACAACACAAAAATAAAGAGTTCATAAAAATGTTGAGTTTTTTATACGTTAACTCAAAAAAGTCTACACATTTCGTTATAAGTCGGAAGTTGATTTCTGAGACTAAATTGTAAACTAGATAAACTCATCTTTAACAGAAAAAGTTTGAAAAATGTATTGTAATCACAATTAATATGTTATAAGGCAGTACATCTAGTAAAAATTGCATTTCTATGTACGTTGATTCAAGAAAATATGAAGGAAGTCAAATTTCACAATAGAAGAAGGATGAAAGACCAAGCAGAACTAATCCAAATCCTAACAAATTTCAACTATCTTGAATCAAATAGAAAGACAAAGCCAACACAAAAATAAAGAGCTCATAAAAATGTTGAATTTTTATATACGTTAACTCAAAAAAGTCTACACAATTCGTTATAAGTCGGAAATTGATTTCTGAGACTAAATTGTAAACTAGATAAACTCATCTTTAACAGAAAAGAGTTTGAAAAATGTATTGTAATTACAATTAATATGTTCTAAGGAAATACATCTACTAAAAATTGTATTTCTATGTACGTTCATTCAAGAAAATATGAAGGAAGTCAAATTTCACAATAGAAGAAGGATAAAAGACCATGCAGAACTAATCCAAATCCTAACAAATTTCATGTATCTTGAATGAAATAGAAAGACAAAACCAACGCAAAAAGAAATAGTTCATAAAAATGTTGAATTTTATATACGTAAACTCAAAAAAGTCTACACACTTCGTTATAAGTCTGAAGTTGATTTCTGAGACTAAATTGTAAACTAGATAAAATCATCTTTAACAGAAAAGGTTTAAAAAATGTATTGTAATTACAATTAATATGTTCTAAGGCAGTACGTCTAGTAAAAATTACATTTCTATGTATGTTGATTCAAGAACATATGAAGGAAGTCAAATTTCACAATAGAAGAAGGACGAAAGACCAAGCATAACGAATCCAAATCCTAACAAATTTCAACTATCTTGAATCAAATAGAAAGACAAAGCCAACACAAAAAGAAAGAGTTCATAAAAATGTTGAATTTTATTTACATTTTTTATGAACTCTTTATTTTTGTGTTGTCTTTGTCTTTCTATTTGATTCAAGATAGGTGAAATTTATTAGGAATTAGATTAGTTCTTCTTGGTCTTTCATTCTATCTGATTTCCTTCATATTTTCTTGAATCAACGTACACAGAAATGCAATTTTTACTAGACGTACTTCCTTATAACATTTTAATTGTGATTACATTACAGTTTTCAAACTTTTTCTGTTAAAGATGAGTTTATCTAGTTTACAATTTAGTCTCAGAAATCAACTTCCGACTTATAACGGAGTGTGTAGACTTTTTTGAGTTAACATATAAAAAATTCAACATTTTTATGAACTCTTTATTTTTGTGTTGGCTTTGTCTTTCTATTTGATTCAAGATAGATGAAATTTGTTAGGATTTGGATTAGTTCTGCCTGGTCTTTCATCCTTCTTCCATTGTGAGGTTTGACTTCCTTCATATTTTCTTGAATCAACGTACATAGAAATGCAATTTGTACTAGACGTAATTCCTTAGAACATATTATTTGTGATTACAATACATTTTCAAACTTGTTCTGTTAAAGGTGAGTTTATCTAGTTTACAATTTAGTTTCAGAAATCAATTTCCGACTTATAACGAAGTGTGTAGACTTTTTTGAGTTAATGTATAAAAAAATCAACATTTTTATGAATGGTGTGGCAAGGGTTATTGCGCAAGATAAACTTAAATAGTTGGTTAGAGAATTTAAGCCTGTGATTTTTTGTATTGTTGAACCTAAGGTGCTTTGCTCTTCTAGGTTCATATCAAGACTAAATATCCCGGGTTTTGCTAGTGATGTAATCCATAATTCCACGAATTCTTCTCTTGGAAATATTTGGATTTTTTGGTCTTCTGATTTTGCTAAACCTGTTGTTGTTAATATGAGTCGCCAGGCAATTACTACTACTACAGAAGGGGTGCTTATCTCTTTTGTACATGCTAGTTCTATTCAGGTCACCAGACGTAGATTGTGGCAACAACTTGATGAACCTGATGTAAGTATTCTGTGGCTCGTGATGGGTGATTTTAATTGCGTGCTGCGCAATGAAGAGAAAAAAGGTAGAGTGGAACCACACCTTTCGGTATTTAGTGAGTTCGGTGATTGGATGGACGATAATAATTTATTTGAGGCTGATTCCTTGGGAAGTAATTTTACTTGGGAAAATGGTTAGTCTGGAACTCGTAGAATTATCAGTAAGCTTGATCGAGCTATCATCAATGAGGCTTGGTTTGATAAGTATGAGAATTGGCGGTGTAAAGCTCTTCCAAGGGAAGTTTCTGATCACTCTCCTCTTATAGGTTATCCTTTTATTAATGTGCATCCTAAACCTGCTCCATTTAGGATTCAAAAAATGTGGTTCACTCACCCTGATTTTTTAAGACTTGTAAATGACAGTTGGAATGCGCCAGTAGTGGGTAATCCGGCTTTCATTTTTCCTTTCAAGTTGAACAGGCTTAAACAGGCGTTGAAAGAATGAAATCTCAATGTTTTTGGAAATGTGAACATTCGTCTAAAGCAATCTCAGTTGCGTTTGGAGTCTCCTATCCGGTCTTCTGATGAGGACCCTTTGGACGTTACCAAATTCAATGCAGTGAAGGAGCTTTTGCGACTTTTTTTTTGGTAAGTCCAAAATTGTATTGATGAATAGCAAAATATTTACAAATAGTTTACAAGAAAAGAGGTCCGTAGACCCCAAAAACTTACAAACTACTTAAATCTGAAGTAAGAGACATTAGGGAATTCTAATGAATTTAGAAAATAAGGTCTCTCAACATAATTCAGGCCTTCACCATTCCTTAGCAAGTAACCTCTTTTGTCCATTGCATCAGCTGCAAAATTAGCTTCCCGATAAGTATGAACAAAACGAATAGAATCATAGCTTTCTTGAATTTTCCTCCACCACTGCCTTGCATACCATGGCATATTAGAATTAGTAAAGGCCATTACAGCCCCCATAGAATCTGAACGCACCAGAATCTTCCTAACAACCCATTTGAGCGCCCACTCTAGTCCCACAGTGATACCATAAAGTTCAGCAAGGAAATTGTTTGTTGTACCAAGTCCAATACTCATTGCGCCAATAAAATTACAATCTGCATCTCGAGCCACAACTCCAGCCCATGCGATTCCTGGGTTACCCTTGGCCGCACCGTCACAACATAATAACAGCTCGTCCCTATTTGGAGGAGTCCAAAAGCACTCAACAGATTGAAAAAACTTCACTTGTCGATGCCTTACACGGAAAAAATTCAGAACATACAAGTCCGCAGTGGAGTTGTGCATAAAACTCTTTGTACGGACTGAATATTCATAAATTAAATGGAACACCCACTACTTGAAAAGCTTACATTAATTGTCTTGTTTTGAAAATACGCCGGATTTCTAGCGCCACAGTTCATCTCGAATCACCATAAGTGCCAAAAGCCAAAGATCCTTTATAATACGGCTCCTTCCTTTAGAGGATTTATAAGAATCAATCAAATTATAGTTAGCCTGCAAGGAAAAAATACCTGAGATCCATTGCCAAATTTGAGTTGCAAAGGAACAACTCCATAAAATATGCTCCAAGGACTCTTCATCGGTCTTGCAAAGGTAACACTTATTAGCAAGATTGACCCTGCATCTGATCCTGATTTTGTCTTGCGTAGCACAAGTTTCTCGCACCAACTTCCAATTTTGTGCAGCTAAGTTTGGATGTATAACCTTCCTGCACAACAACCCATACACGTCCAAGACATTATACTTCTTCCTTATTAGATGTTTTGCTGAACTGACAGTAAAGTTACCTCTCATCTCCGGCATCCAGACTCTATGATCATCTCCTCCTTGTGGCGTTGGTAAGTTATTCAAATCCACTCCTGCACGAAGCAAATTCGGAATATGATCTCCTTGCAGCTTCCATTCATTGTTAGAAAGCAAAGTGCTTACCATGACAGTACTATCCAGCTCATCATCACCAAGAATATCAACAATACATTCATTACCATTCAAAACATCATAATAAAGAGAAGTGGCTCTCCCATCACCAAGAAGCACTTTCGTATTTCTATCCAGAATATTATGAACCAGGGGTGGCGGGAGCTGGTGTTGTTGCATGGAATGCGAATTGTGAAGTGGTTGGTGCAATGTGTATTGGCTTGGGAGTTACTTCTAATTATTTGGCTGAATTGTATGGTATTATTGTGGGTATGGAGTGGGCAGTTCAGTGGGGATATGCTTGCACTGTTATTAGATCAGATTCTACAAGTGTGTTAAAGGCGTTGGAAGAAGATAACGTTCCTTGGTTTGCTAGGAAAAGATGGATGGAGGTAAAAGGTTTATATGGTTCAATTTGTTTTGAACATTCCTTTAGAGAGGCAAACTTTTCAGCTGATGCTATGGCAAAACGTGGTTGCTTGTTACAGGATGGGGTTGGTTTTCACTTTGAAGGACGGCCAGTTTTCTTAAGTTCAATTGAATCTCCAAATATAATTTATTATCGTTGTAAATAGGTTTTAGGATTTTTTGGGGTCACTCTGATCTCTTTTCTCCTATTCCTATCTTGTAAATATCTTTTTAATCAATATAAATTTTTGACGTAGCAAAAAAAAACACAATATTATGAACCAATCTAACACCAGGCAAGATAGAATAGTTCACACCATATTGCTTAATTCTACCAGTCTGTGTAGTATATTTCGCCCATAAGAAACGCGCCCACTTCTTATTAGAAGAACGAATACTACACCAAAATTTCATGAGAAGAGCCCTATTCGTAACTGCCGTACTTGTAATACTCAAACCACCTTCCTTCACAGGGCTGCAAACTTTGTCAAAACCAACCACAAACTTCCTCGCAACTTCTGAATCCCTGGACCAAAGAAAATTGCGTATAACCCGCTCACATTGCATAATGAACTTCCTTGGCCATTTGTAAAAAACCATATTGTGAATGGCATAGCTAGCAATCACAGCGTTAATAAGAACCACACTGTCTTGAAAAGAAAGCATTTTTCCTTTCCAAACTGAAAGTTGCTTCTTGATTTTATCAATAACATTACTTATATGACGATATTTAACAGCTCCAGGCATAATTTGAACACCTAAATATCTGTCCGGGAAAGTAGAGACTTCCATACCAAGTAAATCCGTGATAGTTCTACAACGACTCAAGGTTCCACCTCCATAAAAAACCTTTTTTTTGACGACATACTGTTTGACCCGAGGCTGATTGATATTTACCAAGCAACTTAAGAAGATTATGCAAAATCTTCAAGTTACCTTTGCAAAATATCATTATGTCATCAGAGAAAAAAAGATGAGTAGCACAAATACCTTTTTTCGAAAGCATTGGCGTCAAATTATTCTCAAGAAAGAGCTTGGTGAGGTTTCTACTAAGAACATCTTCAATCAGCACGAAGATAAGAGGAGACAAAGGATCACCTTGACGCGGGCCTCTATTAATCTTGAAAAAACCTTCTGGACTACCATTGAGGAGGATAGAAATATGGGCTGAACTGAGAATCGAATAAATCCAAGAACACCATCTTTGGGGAAAACCATACCTTCGAAACACCTCTAAGACAAAAGACCAACTAACCGTGTGAAAAGCTTGAGTATTGTCTAGCTTTAGGCCCACATTGCCATCTTTTCGCTTAGTTTTCAGATCATTCACCATCTCCGACGTTACACTGATGTTCTCATGAATATTTCTAATCTTCATAAAAGCAACTTGCTCCTCTGAAACCAGATTATCAAGAACATTTCCAAGTCTTGTAGCTAGGATCTTAGTAAAAATTTTAAAGAAAAAATTACTAAGACCAATTGGCCGAAAGTTACGAAGAGTATTAGCACCCCTTACCTTGGCCAATAAAATCAGAAGACTAGAATTTACCCCATTAGGAATCCTTTGTTGTTGCCAACAATAAATAATAGCATTGCATAAGTCTTGTTGAATCACGTCCCAACAATGTCTATAAAAACATCTACAGAAACCATCGGGTCCTGGAGAACTATCAGCATCAAGGTCATAAACAACAACCTTTATTTCATCATAAGTAGGAATCTCATCCATTCTTTGACTTTCCTCCGTAGAGATAATGTCATGCTCATCAATTGGAAGCTCTTCCCCATTAAATTTAGACTCAAAATAAGACACCATATAATCTCTAATATGGTCACAATTAGAGAGAATATTCCCATCATCATCTACCAATTCCGAAATCATATTGATGCTCCTGCGAGTTGGAATATTGGCATGAAAGAAAGAAGTATTAGTTGCACCGTCAGTAAGCCACTTATTACGAGATTTTTGTTTCAACATAATGGATTGACGCATACGGATTTCCTGAAGTGTAACCGAAGCCTCCTCAGCAAAATTCAGCTTAGTTACGTCTTTCGGATCCTCATCAAAAATACGAAGAGCAACTTCCATTGTTAATTTAGCATGTTTGAGTCTAGCATTAATATTACTAAAAACACGTAAATTCCACTCCTTCATGTCAGCCTTTAATTTCTTAAGCTTGAAGGGGTAGATATAAGCAGGGGAATCAGAAACAGGAGCATTCCAACTCTCCATAACCATACGCATGAAATCAGGATGAGTGAACCACATTTTTTGAACTCTAAAAGGAGCTCTTTTAGGTCTTGAATTTACAAAAGGATAGCCTATAAGCGTTGAATGATCAGAAACTTCACGAGGAAGAGCTTTACACCTCCAATTCTCAAACTTCGTAAGCCATGCTTCATTAATGACAGCCCGATCCAACTTGCAAAGAATTCTATGAACACCTGATTGACCATTGGCCCAAGTGTATTTAGAACCCAAATAATCAGCTTCAAAAAGGTTATTGTCATCTAGCCAATCACTGAATTCATTAATAGCTGAAGTACGTGGTTCACAACCCCCTTTCTTTTCATCATTATGAAGCACACAATTAAAATCACCCATGACCAATCGGGGAGTATAATTATCAACTGAAGAAAGCTGCTGCCATAAGCTTCTTCGTGTAACTTGAAAACAACTAGCATGAACAAAAGATATAAGAACACCTTCCGCTTCAATAGAAATAGCCTGTCTACTAGAATTAATAACCACCGGAGTAGTCATATCAACGTACCAGCAAATCCATAAATTCCCTTTAGACGAACCAACAAAATTATGTATAACTTCTTTTTTATAACCCTCAACATGTAAGCCCTGCAAAAATTAAGAGTACAATGTACCTTAGGCTCAGCAAGACAGAATACGTCAGGTTTAAAATCTCTAAGTAACTCTTTCAATTTGTCTCGTGACTCATCACGAGAAAATCCATTGATGTTCCAAAAAAGAACACGCATTATAAACTGGGATTGGAGGAGTTAACTAGCTGTGGAGAAACACCAGTATTCAAACCTGGTGAATTTCCTTTTATAACAAGGTTACTTAAATTGTTTGTTTCCAAATCCGTAGCTGAAGAGATTTCAAAAACTGAATCCTGTCGAGGAACCCTGGCTGCAACTCAAGTTAAAGCAGTAATCCGTGCTCTCCTAGCTTCCTGGTCAGCTCTAAACTGCGCATCACAAGAGCTTCCCACAACTGGGATTGAGTTGATAGCATCAAATTTATTTTCCAAAGCAAATTCTCCAGCTAACAATTGATCACAAAAAGGAGTCGCAGGGATAACAAGAGTCCTATCATGGTTAGGAATCATATTTCCAACCACACCTGACTTAGCACTCACTGGCCTAGTTTCACCCACTTTGCCACTATGCACTAAAACTTAGTTTGGATCCTGCACTTGTTTAGTTCTCGCCAATTCAACAAAGGAAGATTCAAAAGCAGCTTTGTACTTAGTATATTCAACCTCCAATTGCTTAGCTTTCACCATCTGAGCAGTATACTCCAAATTATTAGCCTCCACCACCTTAGTAACTACAACTTCAGGGCAAACTGGATTTTTAGGCGCATTCTTACCCTTCCTACGTTTAACAACTTGCCACTCACCAGAAACATTGTTAACTTGATTGGCATTGTTGTTAGCCCTATCTCCAGAAGTATGAGACTGATTAGCATTACTCTTTTGTTGCGCAGGTGCCTGAACAGAAGAGTTTGATTGTTTGTTTCTTGCATTCCTGATCATTATGCCCAATAATCTTACACTTTGTGCAAAATTTTGGCTTCTTTTGAATCTCCACGGGATGCCAGAAGTCCAAACCCCCTACAGTAACATGAATAGAATCTGTAGCCGTTTCAGCATAGTATATGTCAACCAAGACTGAAGCAAAGTGTCCATATTCATGTTCAAGAGTACGCTTATGTACCACTATTGGAGTACCCAACGATGATGATGGTAATACTATCACAGATGGGGATCAATTGTGCCAACATGTTGTTTCTTATTATGAGAACAAGTTTAATGGTGTGGAAATGCCGGTTGAAGATCAGATTTTTGATTACGATCATTTGTATATTACTTTGGAGGAACAACAGCGTATGGACAGTTTTCCTACAGTGGAGGAGATTCAAAAGGTTGTTTTTGATTTAGGGGCTGACAGTGCTAATTTCATTAGAGATTCAGCCTTTAGAAAAGAGTATTTCAAGGAAAAAAAGGAGCAAATGGATAGAATGTCAACTAAGAAGAAAGCACAATCTCCTATTAAGCTTGTTCCGGGTGGTAATTATGCTTCAGATGAAAATGGAGAGGATTATGACTATGATGAAACC